>NC_049202.1:57854940-58029940 GCF_013347855.1 Anguilla anguilla | reverse complement strand
TCTGCTCTTAATATCAAGAGCGACCCACCCATCTACAGCAGGAAGAGCGCAATTTCACACCCCGCCACTAGGAGTCTCTACTGCTCTGCTGGATGGAGCCAGCGCACAGAACACAACATGTGCACTGGAGGGTGTGTGTCTGCGTGAATGTGTTATAGGACTGGGTGTATATATGTATGTGTGTATGCATGTATGTACCTGGGTGTTTGTGCGCATGCGATCTTGTGAGATGTACGCGTGAGTGTGTGTGAGTGTGTGTGTGCGTGCACGTGTGTGAGTGTGCATATGTGTGTGTGTGTGTGTGTGTGTGTGTTTAGCAACTCTATAGGGACACTGACCATTGGCCCCTGGTGAGGTCCTTGCTCTAGGTGAGGTGCAGAGGTCAGTCACACAGTAGTCCTGTCAGGCAGACCCACGGGCACTGACCCTCTCACACTCCGCCCTCTCTTATGTCAATCATTAATGCAGCAGGGCAGCCTGCTCTTAATATACACTCTAAAATCAAGGGCATTGCAGCTCTGACTCCACAGCCCAAACAAGCAAGCAAGCAAGCCACATTATCTCTTCACTAAAGGCCACACACACACACACACTCACACACGTGACTTCCAGTTCTGTACATGAGTAGTAACACGGATAACCTGTCTGTCATGCTAAACTGCATATCACTGGAGTGCCATGTCTGACCTTGGGAGTGACGTTCAAAGAAAACAAGACATGGGTGTGCAGTGGTTTATGAGTAAAGACTCAGGGAGGCTTTGAACAGAAAAGTGTGATCATCTAAACATCAGCGGAGGTGGAAAAGGTGGGAAACCGCGGTGGAGTGGGTTCAGGTTATGTTCGCTTTCATAACAGGAAGAAGTGAAGCATTAACTACGGTGAAACTGGTGTTAGCACATCGACTTCCACTCATCTCCAAAAACAGCATTCTCCTCAGAGAGAGAGAGAGAAAGAGGGAGAGAGTGAGCAGGAGAGATGGAGAGAGACAGAAAGAGGAATGTGTTACACAACACAATTGATCGTTGCTTGTTATTAAGTGATACGTGCTAACAAGATCTGCTATATTGGGCTAATAAAGATGTTTTTTAACCATCATAGCTCCTGAACTCTGCAACACACACACACACGCACACACACATGCAGACACACACACACACACCCTGGCCCAGTACAAAACAACGCAGCTTTGCAGTTACACTGAAATACACTACATGGCCAAAAATATGAGGACACCTGACATCCAACATCTCGTCCAAAATGATGGGCATTAATACGGAGTTGGTCCACCCTTCGCTGCCATACCAACCTCCACTCTTCTGGGAAGGCTTTATCCTAGATGTTGGAGCATTGCTGCAGGGATTTGCTTCCATTCAGCCAGAAGAGCATTAGGGAGGTCGGACACTGATTGGGCAATTAGGCCTAGCTCACAATTGGCTTTCCAATTGATCCAAAATGTGTTAGATATGGTTGATGTCAGGGCTCTGTGCAGGCCAGTCAAGTTCTTCCACACTGTTCTCGACAAAACCATTTCTATATGGACCTCGCTGTGTGCCCGGGGTCATAGTCATGCTGAAACAGGAAAGGGCCTTCCCCAAACTGTTGCCACAAAGTTGGAAGCACAGAATCATCTAGAATGTCATTGTATTAAGATTTTCATTCACTGGAACTAAAGGGGCCTAGCCCAAACCATGAAAAACAGCCCCAGACCAAGAAGTGTCCAGATACTTTTGATCATATGGTGTATTTAGCAGACGCCAATATCCAGAGAGACCCAAAAATAAGACGTATTCACCAAGGCTATAAAACAGCGGGAGCCAGAACATTGATTCAGCCACAGATCATCTGACTCCACTGAGGTCTCTGATATGTTATGACTTCATCAAACTGCGAGCGACCAAAGTGCACATTGCGGGTTTTTTTAAAACAAAGTGTGCTTAATTCCATTTTAAGGCTTTTTAATGTCACAAGTGTGACTAACAAGGTGTGAAAAAAAAGTGGTAGACCTGGAACATTGATTGCGTCATAAGACCAGCCCAAAAACACATTTTTGTGTTTTTTTGACGTTTTGTTTATATGAGACCTAGGAGCAATGGAACGAGCCTTTAACTAGGAGGTCATATTAAATGGGACACTAAACTGGCTGTTAGGTTAAGCGTGAAAAGGCCCAACCCAGAGACTCACAGACCTAGTCATGTGACCTAGTTAGTGATTGAGAACAGCAATCCTGTGAAGGTGCAAAAGTGTCGTTGGGTTGCCATAGCAAGTAAATTTGTCATAATTTAGTGCCAAGCTACTGGTGACCCCGTGCCCCCACTTCACTCCTTCTCCATCTCCACAGCTTATTTTCAGCTAAATTCACTCCCCCTCTCCTCTCTACACTCTAAACAACACCCACAAGCCTTCTTTCTTTTCCATCAGGGAGAGGAGTACCACAGTATCACACAGAGACAGCAGTAAAGTGGTTCTACATGCATATATGTGTGAGTGTGTGTATGTGCGTATGCGTGCAGGTGTGTGTTTGTGTGTTTGTGTGTGTGAGTGGGAGGGAAATTTCCACCTATTAGACTGGGGTGGTGTAGCAGCAGATTGCAGAAACAGACACACTACGCTTCAGCTAATGCACTGACCCACTTTCCCATCTCTGCAGCGACAGACATCACCAGCCAAGCCCAGAGCTCACAGCTCCACATGGCCAGCCTGAAGTCTTTCAGACACACACACACACAAACATACACACACACATACACATACACACAAACATACACACACACACACAAACATACATGCACATACACACACACATGCAAACATGCACATACATACACACACACACACAGTGTCCACAGTGCCTCACATAAAAGAGCTGATTGATGCTGTTGGTGTTGTTTATAAAAGCAGAAACCACAGCTGGTGTCCCCAAAATTCTGTACGCCCATCATCTCCCCCCCCCCCAACAAACCCCCTCTCTTCCCTCAACCATTACACACCCCCATAAAACAACCCCCCCCCCCCCCCAAACCCACTCCCCTCTCACCATCCGTATGGGTGTGTGCCGGAGGTCTGCATCGGTCACCGGGACGTCCCGATCCTTCGGGGGCGCGGCCCTCTTGGCGAGCAGGCGCAGGAGGCTGGGGCCGTCTCTGGGGGGCCCTTCGGACGGGGCGTGGCCCCGGGCCCCCAGCAGCTGGCCGTAGGCACGGCAGTACAGCTCAGAGGACAGCAGTAGCCGCGTGACGGGGGGCTTGATGTGCTCCTGCTCATACTGGTCCCGATAGAAGGGCTCCCGCAGATCCAGCGGAACATTCTCTACGGGGGGAGGACAGGGACAAACAGAGCGATGTTACTCTCAACAGGACAAACACAGCAACATTACTCTACAAACACTGCAATGTTACCTTACAAACACAGCAACATTACTCTACAAACACAGCAACATTAGTCTCTACAGGACAAACAGAGCAACATTACTCTACAAACACTGCAATGTTACTCTACAAACACAGTAACGTTACTGTACAAATGCAGTAACGTTACTCTCTACAGAACAAAGCGAGCAGCATTACTTTGCAAACACAGCAACATTACTCTCTACAGGACAAACAGAGCAACATTACTCTCTGCAAACAGGAAACTGCAAACGCAACATTATTGAACACAGGGAGACAAGCACAGCAACATTAATTAACAACAGAAGACATTCAGAGCAACATTAACATCAATGGAGACAAAGGAGGAGGCATCAGATATTTGCATTTACAACAGCCTAATATTTGAATATTTTACGGTTCCCAAGAACTAATATTTGAATAATCAAACTTGGCCTTTTTTAAGCTTCAAGTTTGTGTGGAAAATTCTCTCTAAATAAAGACCCACCAAGAACATATCCGCAATGTCAGGCAGTAAATCTAATAATCTTAAAGAACAATGCGTCAAGCTGTGCAGGGACTTGGCTTCTCTCTGATGAGAATCAATGACTCTATAGATTTTCCGACATGTCGAAATAATCAAGTCATGATTTGATGGTTGATTGGTCAATGATTTAGCGTTAGCGCCCAGAGAACATTTTAGGTTAGTTCCCCAAAGGAAAAAAAATCCATAGAAATGTTTCTTGAACATTCTGTATTCGGTAGCTGAGAGAGGAAATAGACCAGGAAGAGCAGTTCAGGAGTGCGTGAGTGACACACGAGGGTATCTGAACTGACAGGGTCCCCTCACTGTGAAAACCGGCCCCAATCTGACCCCGCACCCTAACTGGCCCGTCATTTGGGATCAGACCCCGCCCCCTAACTGGCCAGTCATTTGGGATCCGACCCCGCCCCCTAACTGGCCCGTCATTTGAATGATTCAACAGAGTAAAGTGTTACAGCAATCAGCACAGCATGTCTGTCACACTGAAGAAACTCTGTGTGCGTATGTGTCTGTGTGTGCGTGCATGTGTGTGCACATGTGCGTGTGCATGTCTGCATGCGTGCATGTGTATGCACATGTGTGCGTGTGCATGAGTGTGTGTGCGTGTGTGTGTTTGTGTGTGTGTATGTCTCAAGCTGAAAGACAGACTCGGAGGGCTCTGCCATTGTAGGGTACAGCAGCAGCAGTAACAGAGAGAGTCTGAATCACATGACAGCATGGAGACTCCCTCATCCCCCCCCCCCCTCCATCTTCTCCCCCTATGACCCACATTCCAGCACCCTACATCCGGACATCCACTCAAGAAGCGAGCCTAATCTCTGTGATTGGACGCCAGCCTCAGCGTGGGACGGGCACAGATGCACCACACAGGGGTGCAAGCATCGCCCCTCTCTCCCTGGCAGGAGGGCCGAGTTTACCCCCAAAGTTTCCGCTCCTCGTGTTTTTGGAGGCGGACATGAGCACACAGTTATGCAGCCCATTTGTGAACAGGCGTTATGGGGACCTGCTTGGTCCTCGCTACCTTTTCCACACACACACACACACACACACACACATCTCTGGAGAAACCACAGTTCAGCTCAGTGCTTGCTGAGTGCACTTCGGGGACCAGTAAATGTCACAAACTGAAGTACACACACACGCTCATACCCACACACACACACACAAATACACAATCATACCCACACACACGTGCATGTGCTTTCTGTATTGTATCAATGCCATTTTTACCAATACAACGAAACTAATAAAGTACATAAGAAATATGCAGCTAGGTTGCTGGTGTGTACAGTGTACCACTGCTACAGCTCTGGTCATTAAATTACATTAGGGGCATTTAGCAGACACTCTTATCCAGACCGACTTACACAATGTTTACATAGCATTTACAATTATACAGCTGGTCAAATACTGAAGTAATGCAGGTGACGTACCTTGCTCAAGGGTATAACGGCAGTGTCCTAGCGGCGAATAGAACCTGCGACCTTTAGGTTATTAGATTGACGCTTTACCCATTATACTACACTGCTGCCCGATCAACTCTGGAACATGCCGGAACATGCTGACTCTGGCCAGAAGGCCTGAGACAGGGACCTCAGAGAACCGCAGTGCCTGCAGGTCATTCGCAGCCTCTTTTCAACTGACAGCCAGTGTAACCCTGGAAACAGTGTTTCAGCTGGAGCAAACCCTGCTGGACCCGAGCTCACTCCAGTTAGCACACTGCAGAGTGAGCTGGGCTGGGGTGGGACGCCTGCGCTCGACACTGGACCAGCTAAGACGCGCTGACTCGCCCTCTTCTTGGCATTAAATGTTGTCTCATGTTTGTATGTTTCTTGGGTTTGCCTGGTCGATTGCCAGTCCAGAATACTGAGTTTCTGCTCAGATTGGTAGGTTTCGAGGGGCTGTTCAGAACTAAGCTGTTTTTAGTTTTAAGGGTACAGTTTAGAGGTGCTGTTTCAGCCGGAATGTTGGGGTTCTCAAAGTAACTGTATTTTTGGGGGTGCTGTTAAGGCCAGATTGTTGGGATTCTCTGAGTAACAGCAGCTTTGGGGGTGCTGTTTCCTCCTGTTATCCTCCTGAGTCTGACCTGCCTCTGTCTACGAAATAAAAACAGACACAGTCTGTATATCACATCATCTGTACTGCAGAACCCCACAACCAACAGAGACAAAGAGCACAGGGACTCATTAGTGCCTCCACACACACACACACACACACACAGATACACACACACACACGCACACACAGATACACATACACACGCACACACAGGTGCATACGCAGATTCACACACAGAAACATCTGTGCAAAAATCCACCACTGCACCTCAGTTTGTACACATGCAGCATGACATTTAAAATGGCTTCATTTTTTCTGCCTTAAAGGCCAGCAGGCAGAAATTGCTGAGAGGAGGACAGAGAAGAAGACAGAGAGAGAGAGAGAGAGAGAGAGAGAGAGAGAGAGAGTGAAATCCTGTTCTCCTGAGAACAGCGGAACAGGAAGCTCTCTGTTTTAATTAGAGGGGCATTAGGTCTCGGCAGATGGAGGGAGTTCACCGCTTCACATTAACCCCGCCCGAAAGATCAAAGGTACATCTCATTGCCCTGCCCCGAAAGGGCGGGGACCTCCAGGACCCACGATGGGAGAGAGCGCACACAGACACAGCTCCGGCGCAGAGAGCCAATCGCACGGCAGTTACAGTGGCAGTTATCCGTCGTTTCAGATGGAGATAATGTTGTTCACATCAGTGGGCCTTGCCATGGCGACGCAGGCAGGGGCTGGCAGGTCTATGCTGTGTTGGTGTAATGCGGGTAGGTTCACTGCAGGTTCAAATCCGCACAACAAGAGCTTACATTTAGGCTACCGAGCTAAATACAAAGGCCAAGAGAACCAATCACACTCCTACGGCTTCACCATCGATGATATTACACCCCGTGTAGGATTTCCTCACGCAAACTTTGAACAATGCTACATTGGCATTAACACGCACAAGCACAACTTGTTTTCGCAAAGCAATGAGGGAAAATGATTCAATGATTTATCAAACTACCTGTGTAAACAGCACAGGTGAACATGTAATTCCAGCAGGCCCAGCAGGAAGAAAAAGACCTTATTAATATTGACATTTTGGGCTGAACCGTTTGTTCACGATGACTTGTACAGAGCCGTGTTCCGACTGAAGATTAACGGGAAAATATGTAACCGCGGCGATGGCTGCCAAAGATAAGACGAAGCGAGAGAGATTACGGCGAGGCCAAAGCCGCTCTGAGAGAGACGTGGGGGGGGGGGGGGGTGCGTAATTAACTGCGGGTTTTTCAAATTAATAGCGCGTTTTCACCCAAAGCAGGTCGTGGCGCGGGGATTCTGGCCGAGCAGTGGCACATGCTCGAGCCCAATTGTAGCGGTAGCGGCTAATGGAGGCACGGCGCTAATCATGCCGTTATGAGCGCTCAGATCAGGATGGAAGTGCAGCCAACACCACTGCCATTGTTTGAACTGGCATTAGGACTCTATAAAAAAAATTTTAAATTGTAATTGTACCTTCATGTAACCGTTATCCACTACTGCAGATTTGTATGCATCTGCAGTGTAGCTGAGTATAAACCCAAGACGAGTAGTCCAATTGAATGACTGGGTTTCTACATAAATAAATAAAAAGAGCAAAAAAAAAGGTCTGGTAGCGCTCTGAGGGCTAGCTAAACGCTCAAAAGACTGCCTGTTACCGACCCAATCCAGCATCAAAGACGAGTGAAGCAACCAAAAAAAAAAAACTGGCCACACGTGCAAAAAAAAAAAAAAGTATCACCAGCACTTTGTACTTTCATTGATCATGAATGCAATGGAGCCTGATATACAGTATCAGGGGTCTTTTCAAAGGGGACACCGGAGCAGCGTACGGGGACCCCATCAGAGCCTGATAAGATGGGCTACACACGAGATAACCGCTACGAATGAATAGATTGGGCTAAATCATGCCGTGGCGCTCGTTCACACAGTCAAGCATTCAATGCTCATGCGGGACAGCTGCCTCAAATGGAATGCCCAGACACGTGTGTTCCTTTAACGTCAATGCTTGCGCCAGGTAACACTGTCTCCACATACCACCAACAGCACAGGCTAGACCAGCGGTGGTAATAGAGGGACTTATTTGTCTGTGGATTTCACACCATGAACTTCTGCTCTTATTTATTTAATGAGCCTAATAATTTGCATGATCTGACATTTTAGCTAAATTTCACAATAGGCCTGTGAGTGAAAGCTGAAAGCTGCTGTTGTGTCCCTGAATTAAATATTTTAATGCAGTCTGATCAGCTAATTAAGCCAGGGATAACTGGCCTTTTCAGTAACAGAATTGGCCACCCCTGCTGAAGAAGCCACAACTGACCTGTTTCGTAGGCCACATCTGTATTTAACCAGCAGATATATTCTTAAAAATTAAGAACATAAGAATGACAGAGGATGAGAACAGGCCGTTCAGCCCCATCTTGGCTCGTCATTTCCCAACAGATGAGAGAGCACCTAGCACTGCATCAAGCCTGGACTTAGACGCCCAGAAGGCCACTGGTTCTACTCTACGACCTGATGAGCCATTCCATGAATGGAGGACTCTTTGTGTTCAAGAAATATTCCTTGATAACAGTATAGAATTTATCCTTAACCAGCTTTCACCCACGTCCCCTTAGTCCCCCTGCGGGCAAAAGCAGCAAACACGCGATGGACTGCTTTCACCAGCAGAGGGCAAGAGTTGCGGGTTGATGAACGTGTGAACGTGTCTTGTGGGCGGCACAAGAAAATAAGTCCCTTTCCTGATTTTTCACAATCCTATTTTTTTTTTGCCGTGTTCTCCATAAACAGCTCCAACACCGTGTTCTCCAAAAAACAACTGCAGTCATGTTCTCCAAAAACAACTCAAGTCGTGTTCTCCAGAAACAACTGCAGTCATATTCTCCAGAAACAGCTCCAACATCGCGCTCTCCAGAAACAGCTGCAGTCGTGGTCTCCAGAAACAGCCACACACCTTCTCAACACCGTTTCCAAGAATCATAGAGCCATTAAACTCCCTGGTTCCCTCCCCTAAGCCCTCGCTCTGGATGCTGATTCTCTGTCTCCGTGTTCACGTCCAGCGGGCTCGGCCTCGTTAAACCATCGCAGACTAGGAGAGTCCACCAAAACGAGCGACAGATAAATAAACAACCGGAGAAAAGAGGCCAGAGAAGAAGAGAGAAGGGTAAGGCCAACAGAGAGAAATTGAGAGGACAGGGGGGCAATGGGGGATGGGGAATGGAAGGATGGAGAGGACGGAGAGGTTCCCCAGCGAGAGGAAGAAAAGACGGAACTTGGGCTAATGAGAAAAGCACAGCGGAGGAGGAAAGCGGGCCAGGGAACGAGGTTGGCCAGCTCTGTCCATCGCAGCATTACACGGGGGCGCAACGTAGTATCATGGGTAAGGAGCTAGTCTTGTAATCTAAATATCACAGGTTCGATTCCCAGGTAGGACACTGGCATTGTACCCATGAGCAATGCACTTAACCTGCACTGCTTCAGTTTATATCCAGCTGTATAAATAGATGCAATGTAAAACGTTGCGTAAGTTGCTCTGGATAAGAGCATCTGCTAAATGCCTATAATGTTACTCCGTAAATCTCCTGCTGTGACCATCATCTTACCAATGAGAGAGGAATGATGGGGGGGGGGGAGATAAAGATTCTACTTTAGAGATAAAAATCCTCTATAATGCTACTTGTTGGTGACATTACCACCACAAAAAGTATTTTGAAATGAAGTGAGAGAGATAGAGAGAGAGAGAGAAGATGAGAGATGGGCACAGATGTTAATGTTTTCTCGAGCACACCGTTCACCCGCTGCATCTGAAGTTAAACTTCACGAGGCTCTGTGCGCGACCGCTCGGACGACGCATCAGTTTACCCACCGACAGACCGCACCGCGGAACTGAACTGAGCTGAATGGTGCCGATAGAGGGAAAGAAAGACAGGAGGAAGAGAGGAGAAAAACACTGAGCCGCGGTATGAACGGTGATTGAGTGAAGGACACTGGCAGTTTTGTCAGCGGGGGCGTTGAGGCTTTGCAGCAGAAAGAGCTCACTGTTCTCTCTCGAACCCGAGAAGAGCAAAGCTTTCTGCCAACTGACAGAGGATCTGATCGCACCCATTTCATCCCAAAAACTTCCCTTCCTCTCTCTCTACGCCCTCCCCCCCCAACCTTAAACCAGGAGCAGCATCAGCGCAAATTCTGTTCTGGGCTGCACACCTGCCCCCAGTGTTCAATACAGGGGTTCCCAATCTGGTTTTTGTTTTAGCCCAGTACTAAGACACCTGATTCTACTTATCAAGCTCTTGATGGAAGACCATGATTAGTTAATTAATTGAATAAGGTGTCTTTGTACCAGCCTGAAACAAAGACTGGCTGCCTCACTGGTCCTTTTCGGATAAGACTGGGGACCCTCGGTCCAGTAGAATCACACGCCTGTTTAAAGAAGCTCATTGTGTTGCTCAGGTACAATTAGGAGAAAATATAAACAGGCCACTTCAGTCTGAAGAGTCTCTTGCAGTTAGCAAAGCAATAAGGACACAAACAAGCAAGATCATTTACTTAGCTGCCTACAAGTGGCAGAAGAGTGAGGCTTCATGAACCCCATCGTGGGCGGGGCTACATTGTAATGGGCGTGGCTATAGTGTGGTGGGCGGGGCTATAGTGTGGTGGGCAGGGCTCCAGTGTGGTGGAAGCCTCTGCTTTGTGTGAGCCAAGTGAAAGAACTTCTCTGTGTAGAAAAAACGCTATGATTGGTTCAAGTCAATTAATCACAGATAGTGCATGTTAAACAGCACCCTTACATTGCTACAGTTAGACAATGAACAGGGTCAATTGGAAATAATTAGAATGAGAATGACCGCTGCCACAGGGCATATTGGCAAACTTTGGTCCTTGTTTTTTGTAATCGTACGTGAGGTGGTAAGAAATAACCAAAAACGCTGGTGACCGCTGCAGGACATAGCACTGCGATGGCCCCTTTTCTCTACACTGTAATCTCAAAACAGAATTTAAGCGGGTTTGAAGCAGCAGTGGACGTAACCACGGTAGCGGTGTGACTGGGCATGTGCGTAACCAGAATGCGGTGACGCCATGGCTCAAACAGACACGAGCTGCCGACTGGGTTCACTAATCAGCAGAGAGCGATGGCGTCAGGGAGGTGACCTCAGTCTGCATGCTCAAGATTTCTGGGAAGAGAACCGATGATGTCATCAAGTTCAGGTGTTGGGGATGGGGGTGGGGGATAGATATGGAACTGCCTCTAAGATAACTCATGTGCATGCTCATACACACACACACAATGTGCATGCTCATACACATTTACAAACACAAACACTTGCACACACTCACATGTATGCATATATCACACCATATACACACACCACTTAATCACATCATAAACTGCACAAATACACACCATACAGCATAAAGTATATCCAGTATACTGTAAATTATACCCAATACATCCAAACCTTTCATAAACTACACTCTACATACGACATGCCAAGGATCATATATTATAAGCATACTATAAAAAATAGCAACTGCAGTAAAACTGTTTAAACCGCAATGAAGGTCATTGTTACACAGAATGTGTGGCTGCATCGTGAGGACCTGGACCAGAGCCACACTGAGTGATTCACTTCCTCTCAGCTCTGAGCTCAGGCAGTCCTCACACAGCCACACAGCTGAGACACATACACACATAAACACACACACAAACACATACACACACACACACACACACACACATGCACACACACATAAACGCACACACACACACACACAAACACATACGCCCACACACACAAACACACACACAGACACATACACACACACATAAACACATACACACAGACACATACACACATGCACACACACAAATACACACACTCGCACACACTCACACATATACACATACACACACACACAGGACCTTCTGTTCACAAAGCATCAGGCCTGTAACTCGGGACCTTCTGTTCACAAAGCATCAGGCCTTTAACTCTGGACAAAGAATCTGGCCTGTAACTCTGGACCTTCTGTTCATAAAGTACCAGGAATCTAACTCTGGACCTTCTGTTCACAAAGCATCAGGCCTTTAACTCTGGACAAAGAATCTGGCCTGTAACTCTGGACCTTCTGTTCATAAAGTACCAGGAATCTAACTCTGGACCTTCTGTTCATAAAGCATCAGGCCTGTAACTCTGGACCTTCTGTTCACAAAGCATCAGGCCTGTAACTCTGGACCTTCTGTTCATAAAGCATCAGGCCTGTAACTCTGGACCTTCTGTTCATAAAGCACCAGGCCTTTAACTCTGGACATTCTGTTCACAAAGCATCAGGCCTGTAACTCTGGATCTTCTGTTCATAAAGCATCAGGCCTGTAACTGTGGACCTTCTGTTCACAAAGCATCAGGCCTGTAACTCAGGACCTTCTGTTCACAAAGCATCAGGCCTTTAACTCTGGACATTCTGTTCACAAAGCACCTCAGTGTATAGTGCTGATCTGGGATCAGGCTTCAGTGTGTGAGTGCTGGTCTGGGATCAGGCTTCATTGTGTGAGTTCTGATCTGGGATCAGGCCTCAGTGTGTGAGTGCTGATCTGGGATCAGGGTTCAGTGTGTGAGTGCTGATCTGGAATCAGGCCTCAGTGTGCGAATGCTGATCTGGGATCAGGCTTCAGTGTGTGAGTGCTGATCTGGGATCAGGCTTCAGTGTGTGAGTGCTGATCTGGGGATCAGGCTTCAGTGTGTGAGTGCTGATCTGGGATCAGGCTTCATTGTGTGAGTGCTCATCTGGGATCAGGGTTCAGTGTGTGAGTGCTGATCTGGGATCAGGCCTCAGTGTGTGAGTGCTGATCTGGGATCAGGCTTCAGTGTGTGAGTGCTGATCTGGTATCAGGCCTCAGTGTGTGAGTGCTGATCTGGGATCAGGCTTCAGTGTGCGAGTGCTGATCTGGGATCAGGCCTCAGTGTGTGAGTGCTGATCTGGGATCAGGCCTCAGTGTATGACACTAGGAGGAGGTGTCAGAAACGGAGAGAGTTGGATTAAAGAAACATGCAGTGCATGGTGCAGCCAGGGATGTCAGCCTTTAGAGCTGGGCTGGGCTTACGATGAGAAAAACATGCACGCTCTACTGTAAATGGAAACAACGCCGTACAGCATGGGTGTCAATCTCCAGTCCTGAAAGACAGCAAAGTCTGCAGGCCTGGAGGGCCGCAGTG
Organism: Anguilla anguilla; assembly: GCF_013347855.1. Lineage (NCBI taxonomy): Eukaryota > Metazoa > Chordata > Actinopteri > Anguilliformes > Anguillidae > Anguilla > Anguilla anguilla. The sequence continues at coordinate 58,016,759 of NC_049202.1, read as the reverse complement.
ACTGCTGGTTTAACTCCAGTCCTGTGGGGGTGCTGTGTCTGCAGGCGCTTGTTGTTTCATTTCAATCAGGCCTTGAGAACAAGGTGTGTGCATTCTTTAGCCAATCAATGACTTAAATGAACCACTGTTGCCGAGAAACACAGAAATCCAGCAGACACTGCAGCCCTGAACGCCCAGTTGCAGAGCACTGTGTCTACGGCAGTTTGGGTGGACAGTAGACAGTGACACGCCAATACTGAAATATGTCACCTGCTGCTTCTGGTCATGCCACAACACCCCAGACATGCCCAAAAAATGGGAACAAATACCTCTCAAAGGTCACTGCAAAACTCTGCGAACCGTTCAGATTGAAAGCCCAGCACCCCATTTTGTCGCTTCTGAACAGCAGCATCTACTGTTCGTTTCGTTTTTGTGGCTTTGGTTCAAATCAGTTTATAGCCTACCTCAATTTCACATCAATTTATGTGGACTCTTTGGTGACTTAAATAGATCACTTAAGTGCATGAAACGAATAAAAAAAAACCAGCAGATGATGCAGCCCTACAGAACTGGAGTTTGACATACCTGCCGTGTATACGAGGATAAATCGATGAATCTTTCTGTAACTGCCACACAGACGGTATTCCACCATCACAGCAGAAGCAACATTGTGGGCCTTCTATCAAACTGTAACCTTCTGCTGTGCTGCTCTGCACGTGCTGCTTGGAAACCAAAGCTGTTAGTTAGCCGTACCGCATCTCCGAGGACTCATGAGTCAGAAGGAGGGCTGCCGTTAATGCGTTGATCCCTCAGGGAGCCTAAGTCACTTAACCTTAACCAGTCAACGGCAAACAGCACCTGGGCCCATATTCTGCGAGTAGGGAGGGCTGGCTGATCCAGGGTCAGTCCTGCATTTTCGCTCATTAGGTCGTCATATGAACGGCAAACCTGATCCTATATCGGTACTCATGATCTGGCAGGTTTTCAATAACACAGACCTACGGCTACAGCGCACGCTGACTCTTTTTGGGAAACTCAGCAGTTTTAAAAATACGTTTAAGTTTGAGGAGGCAAAAAAGTTGGCTAATTAAAATAAACTTGATACTCAGCCACTGCAGTTTTCCAGCGAAATGGCAGAGGATGGCACAGCCTCAACGACCTGGCGTGCCCACCGCGACCCCAGACACTACAAAACGCTGCTGACGGCAATCTGTATTAATCTAAGACAGAATGCCCATTGTTCAGCATTTATTTCATGCTACAGCGAAGAAAGGTGATAGGCTATTCTAACGCAAGGAAAATTTTTCCAACAAGGAAGTATTCCAAAACGACGATAGAAACTTATGACAGCACATAACCGGCGCTTTGTATAAGAATGGATGTGCGTGACCCGCAACAAGGCCGTGGTGAGGTGAGGTCGTCGGCAAACGGAGGCAACAAAGCTCGGAGCGGCCGCTGTATGGAACCGTCCCTTATAAAGACTCCGTTTACATTCATTTTACAGATAAGCCGCTCTTACTGCGAGTGAGTGGGGGATCATTAAGGTTCCACACCCGATCTTCCTCGAATCCTTCAACATGATTGAAAACGTGGATAATTATTATTATTATTATTATTATTTTGCCAGTGGGATGGAGGGGGGGCGTTGGGGGCTGGGGTTGTAGGGATATCTCCAACGTTATCAAAAATTTTAACGAGAACCTTATCAGTTCAAGACATACAGTGCTGAAGTCCATTTAAATTCCACAGTGGGCGCGTGCGCTTGACAAAGGGCTTCCCCGTGGTGGGTGGGTGGGTGTGTGCGTGCGCGAGAGACGGGCAGGGTGGTGTCGGTACAGCACGCGCTGGGCTCTTTGTTGAAATCAACGTTTCAAGCATCGACCGCCACGATCTGGACTGAACTCACATACAGCCTATCACAAATATAAACACAGTAACCTACCTGCATGTCATCAGTATTGGTTAATAGAGTATAACACAAAAAAGGTAAGGTCGGCACATCTCTAGTATCCTGGAATCTTCATCAGAATGTCAATCTATTGCGTCCATTGACAAAGTGATATCGCTTCTGGTGTTTTTCATGGAATAAAGAATAAAGATTTGAATTTTAAACGATATTATCGTAAACTGATTAAGAACAATTAATTTAATAGCCTACATATGACTGTCCCAAAGAAGCAAGACAATGCGACTAAGTTGATGCGCGGAGTCTCGTTTCTGCTGGTTACTTAGACATTATTTTCGCTGAGCCCAACGAATTACAGCTGCTAATGCACTATACAGCTTTCCATGCATTATCCCTGCTGGACGATTTACGCTAAGAGGTCGGCTGGGGAACGCGACTGAAACATCACCGACAAAGGATTGCGTCGAATGTGTGTCAGGCGCCACACAGCACAATACGTCAAAATGGGTTGCCTTATTTTATACCGAGTACATAAAACAAAAACAAAAAAACGAGCCGTTATCGTTCTGTAGCTCTTAGATTTGCAACACTTTCGGTGCCTCGCAGCAAATCGGATGAGAGCATGCCAAGCTGGCTGGCAAGGCTGGGCATTCGATATGCTTTGTGTGTTATTTATGCGGCGACCACGGTATTACATCCTAGAAACCAGAATCCCTTAGAAACAGGGTGGGTTGATAGAAACATATCCAGACCACATTTAAACCGCCTCTCGATAGGCTACGCGCACTGGTTCTGCTATACCGTCCGTTAATGCTCGTTGCGTCTGACATAATCGGAGACTACAGACTACAGACAATGTGCAATTCACCTTCGTGTCGCTTGCCACTAATGACAGGCGGAGAACAGCATGCTGGCACACGGACGCTGGGAGCTTTTGGGGAGCGGGTCGGGACAAAACAAAAACGCAGAGACGGTCAACACTTACCTGCAGTGCCGTATGCTTTAGCCAAAAGCCACCCTAAACTAGCGCATATTTTGGCTCTGTTGAAATCGTACTGGTCCAAAGGCTTTATCTCCGGAACCGTGAAAGCCTTCCTCATCGCAGTCGAATCCACCATAGCAGAATCCGTGCAGTGGCCTCCGGTGGGGGGAGAGGGAGGGGAGCGAGCGATACAAAGAGGAGGTAGCTTGGGGCGTAAAAAAAAAAGAAAAAGAAAAACGAGATGGAAATTCAAGGAGTCATTCTATTCTTATCTCTCCAGCTCGGGCCTGGAGAATACAGACATTGTGCATGTTGGTGGGTTTGGAGCGGCCGTTCTAGAATAATGTAATAGCATCCGAAATAAGAGGGGGTAGATTCAAGGAATCCCTTTTAAATCCGGGTAAATGATGTCAGGCGAGTTCGCCCCGTCTTTCCTTTCTTGAGACGACAGTTTCCGTGTCTAGGAGGAGACCCCTGTTTCGTCGGATTTAGAGGAGAAAATACATTATTTGACTCCGCTCCGCTGTCCGCCCATAGCGGTGTATTTTCTGCGCAGCTGAGAGCGGCGACCCGCTACCGACTGACCGAATTCCAGGTGCTCCACACGCACGTCATTCACCAGACGACTAGCCAATCGAGTCCAGGGAAGAGACTCAGGGACCCAGAAGGGGCGGGCTCTAATGCTTGGAAACCTCACTAAGAGGTATAGGGCATGAAAAGCTAGCTCATTGAAGCAGGTGCAATACAGGGTGTGCTTGTCATTGGTGACGCTTGTCCGGAAAATACCAAGAGTTTCTGATCTGTAAATAATTACTTACGCTCAACAGACAATTGCTGTAGGAAACAAATGTGTTTGATAGTAAAACATTATTTATGGTTCAAGTGAATTATAATATTAAAAAACTATAACCAGACAGACTCTGATAACTCATATTTAACACATCCATGAAAATGTAAATCTATTTCCAGGCCATTCATCGGGTATTGGCTTAGTATGAATATTTGAAGTCGCGCGACAGGTCACTTGAAATGCGACCAACTGTCCGCTGGGAAGGCTTTTTTTAGTAACCCTGTTGGCGTTATCCATTTATGACCCAAAACGCAGGACAATCGTTCCATATTATTGCGTTAAGGGCACAAAAACATGCTAGGCCTACTAATCTCAGCTCGTGGGGAGAATGTTTTGGCGATTTCAAGTCTGACAGCCTGCGGAGGACTGTGGGCTCCTCTGTACCATAAACAATAGATTTATCTCAAAGGTCAATGTTCAGCAAACACGCAATCTTTATATCATAAAATGTGATGTGCAAGTGGGGGTGGAACTGGCGCGGTCCAACACTTAATACATTCCTTGGCACGGAAATAGTTACAATGATTCAGGTGCCTTAACCCTTTCATGTAGCCTATAAGATCACAAATATAGTATGTGATTAGAATGTACCTTACTGAACATTCTAATGCTGATGTCACAATCACTACAGGTAACTGAAAACAATGGAGTTCTAGAACACTGACCTTGAGGTTTGGGGGGAAAAAATTCCAAAAAAGCTATAAGGGTTAAAGTCAAGTCATCATCTTGTTTCCAGTCATAGATAATTTTATTAACTGCTGTAACTTCAAAGGTGTATATCTGGGACCCTGGGCCATTAATTCATTATTACTGTTTAGTTTTTTAATATTATTTATTTAGCTTAAATTTCATTTATTAATTTGTATCATTAGTTATGCTCATGTGCATGCAGAATGCCCATTTTTAGGTACAACTGCAGCTATTGTATTTATTTTACACAGCAGAGTGTTTGTGCTATTTGTAAAAGCCTGAAATACAAAACAGCGGACTGTAGAATATATTTTAATGTCTTTTACATGATGCATTTCCCTCATTTGTATTTCACAGTTCAGGGCACAAGGGCAAATCTTTCATGTGTGTATCATTCTTGTCTCTTATATTTTTCAGTCAAATGCAAGCTCAAGTACATTAACAGCAAATTCACATTTCCATGGTAACTAGAATGTACAGTGCAGTCCATAGGTATTTGGACAATGACATGATTTTTGTTCTTTTGGCTTTGGCTTGGATGATAATACACAGAAATTAAAGTTGAAAGTCTGCACTTTAACCTCATACTCGCTACTTCATTTAAAATTCAATGTGCTAGAGCACAGAGCCAAAACAACAAAAATTTTGTCACTATCCAAAAACTTACGGACCTCGGCGTATTTTATTAATTAATTTATTTTTGGAGTGTAGGACCACACGTTACGTTGCACTGGAGATAAAGTCTGCAGGGTTTACCGCCTCGGCTGCCCGCCCAAACCGCACTGAAGAACCGTTCTAGTAGAACATGAACTGCATCAGCAGAGTGTCTCTGTAATAGAAGCCCTTTGTTCCTCCGCACGCGTCGCTTTAATGTGCGGCGATGCCGCAGCCACTCCGCTAGATGAGACCGTTATTATCGGGAAGTAGAAACGGAACACTCCACGTTAACGGTCACTTGCACTCGCAGTGCACTTAATTTAAAAAAAGTGTTTCTTATGCCCATAGTGAAACATTCATCCTCACTCGCTGTTATGACAGCTTAAATTTATGTGACTTTATGTAGTGTGTACAATTTATTGTAGAATTTTACTGATATGGATATTTCTAAAAAACTACATAACATATTTGTAAATGTTTATTACATTCGGTTAGCTCAGAAACTGCTCATATTAGCGCTGATAGAATAGGATAGTGAGGACCAGTGCCTGTGTGTGTAGCTACTGCTAGACTGTATTGCATATGTTGACTATATCTAGCTGTCCTCGAACTATCCAATCAAAATAAAAATAATTGACAGAAGTAGGCTACTGTGGGCAGGAGAGTTGATCCCCTCACAGGCAACTGGAGTGATTTTCCCCACAGATCAAAACTATTGTCCTCTCTTCCTTTTACAACTTGCCTGCATCTCCCATCAGACTCTTGCAAAAACAACAAAAATAGATTTTAGTGTGTTATGGTGTGAGATCACAAATATGCGGATTTCCAATTTTGAAAAAAAATAAGAAAAAAACATTACAAAGATCTACTCTTCAAAGGGTCAAAAAGTCCCCAAAACAAAACATGGTGTTAAGCCATTACCAATCTGTTAAACTGCCTGGAGTACACCCAATTCCACACAATCCTGAAACTTCCACAATCCTCTGCTGTTGACCATTGATTATTGTTTGTGATTTTAAGACTACTCAAGAGCCACAGCAGCCACAAAACAGCCAATGGCTGTCCAAGCCTGCCTGAGGAGGCGGTGGGGGTGGGGGTGGGGGTGGGGTGGGGTGTTTGGTGGGGTGGGATGGGGCGCGGGGGGGGGGGGGGGGCAGACCTAATTCTGGATCATACTGTATAGTATAACGGTTAGGGAACTGGGCTTGTAACTGAAAGCTCCTAGCTTTGATTTCCAGGTGGGGCTGCTATTGTACACTGTGGGGTGATTAGGTTGCCAGATATTGACAAATATTTGCAAGAATTTGACCAGGACAATGGGAGTTAACATTCCGACTCTTTCGAAAAAGTGACCATTGTAGCGGGTGTAACTGTTGCTTTGGGAACATATAGGGGAGCTGGGCTAGGGCACCTGCGCAGACTCTCTCGGCCAGAGTAAAAAAAAAAAAAAAAAGAAGTTCAGAAGTTGGTTGTGGTCAGATCGAACTATTCCGTGCTCTCTTATTTTTCTTTGTTAACGGTAACGTGACAGCTCTCTTTGTCGTTTTGTTGTTTTACTAATCTAGTTCATGTATGAAAGGGTTAGTGTGCCGTAGAGGCCAGGCATGGTATGGTCCTCGCCGCATTTAATAAAGCTGCATCTTCTAGTTGTACCGTCAGTCTGTTTGCCCTGTGTCTTTCTTGGTCGGCGACAACGAGCCAAACTGCAAGCTGCAAACCAAAGCATTACACTAAACCAAAGTGTGCCCACAGTGAACCAGGGTGCCATTTTCTCATATAATTCAATGGAGGCACCTGCTATAGCACAGTGTCCCCATCACAGCTCTGGTGCACTGGCACTGGTAGTTTTTTGTCATGATGAGGACTACGCTACAGAAGTATCCCAGCACAGACCTCTTCCTGATGCAGCTATCATAACCCTGTTGCACAAGTGTTCAGTAGGTTTCAGTTCAAACTTGGGGGATTGGGAGCAGACACACTGCTGGACCACCTAGACTCATGTAGTCAAACCTCAAGTCTCACAAGGATACTAGCTAGTCTAGCAATTAATTAATTTGGAAATATTGGAGGAGACATGTCTCCCTGTCCCCCCCAAACCAATGTGTGTGCCCTGTTATAACATAAAAGTACTGAGAAACAAAATTGTTAGATAAAATTGTGAACCTGTCCATGATAATACAGATTCTAAATAGTGGAAATCGGCTGTAGGGCAATGGACAGAAAGGACAGAGTTAACAGGTAATTGTGGGTATTTTCAAGGCAATATGTGTTGTTTTATGTGTTCAGTTCAGTTCAGGGGGTCTTTATTGTCCCTAAAAATTGAAAATCATTCAGAGTCCGAATATATTTAACAACCATGCAGAACAGTGTACAGTTGCCTGGAACGTCCAGCTTGTAAGGTGATGCCTGGTATTTCTGAATGTTCTCAAGGACAGCAGTATATTATAACGGTTAGGGAACTGGACTGGTAACTGAAAGGTCATGGTTTCCAGCTGGGGCGCTACCACTGCACCCTTGAGCGAAGTGCTTAAAAAATATCCAGAGGGTTTGTATATAAAAATGATGCAAGCATGTAAGTCACTCTGGATACCAGATTTTGCTAAACACCCAAAGTGTATTACTGATTTTGGAAATGACCTAATAACAATATTCATTTGTTTTTGCAATTTGAAAAGAAACGATTCAGTCTTTTTTGCTACATATTTCATTCATTTTGAATATTTTGAGTCAGAAACCAGTACCCCCAGCAACAGGAACATGCAGATTTTGGCACATGCCAATTAAGTGTGTTAAAAATCTAAGATGACTGAGTAGAGGCCTTCAAATGGACTGCATTTATATAGCGCTTTTATCCAAAGCACTTTACAATTGATGCCTCTCATTCACACACACACTCATACACAACATTGAAAGGTACCAATCAGTTTGTTGGGAGCAATTAGGGGTTCGGTGTCTTCCTCAGGGACACTTCAACACGCCCAGGGCGGGGGATCGAACCGGCAACCCACTGACTACCAGACAAACACTCTTACCTAAGCTCTTACCTAAGCCTGAGCTATGTCGCCCCCTTCAGAATTGATGGTCTTGGTAACAGCATGGACATGGTGCCTGAATTATGGGGTGAAAAAGAAAGATCAGACAAGCAAAATGTAAAAGTGAAAACCAAAGGGTTGGGCGTGGTATATCTAGTATATCTTTCAGCCACCCACTTCATCATAAGTCAACAGTACCAATGTGGGTAAATACAAAGTCAATAGGTGTTTTTTTCTTTGTCTAATGTCTCTCCATGTGCTGATTTGTTAAGTGATTGTGTCATTTTGACAATTTTTAACAGTTTGTGGACCATTCAGGCCAGGGAGGTGCAGTTTCTCGCATGCTTAGTAGTGGCCCCGGACTGTCAATCACACTGCGCACGGACCCGGCTTTCATGGGCGGGTGTCTCTGGCTCCATTTTGGCATTGCAAAAATTGCGCTTCCACGGCATGAAGACGATTTTCTCACGCCCATAGAATGTCAATGGGGGATGTCACAGTCACTTTGTCTGTTTTTTTTGTTTTTTTTTTACAATACGTGGATTGACCGCCCTCTGCTGGCTGAAAGTACATTCCTGTGTGGCGAAATGTGCCTTTCGCTAAACCTTCGTCGTGTGGTGAAAGACTGTAACTGCACCCTGCTGCTGAAACGAGCCGCAAGCACCTCTGCAGACAGCAAAGGGGTGTGTCAACATGAAGCTTCGAGGGGCTCGACTATCTCCTGCGTGTGATATTATACGCCCGGCGTCCAGAAAACGTCAGAAAATGGGATGTTCCGCTAGCGTCTCATTGTCGCCAGTCTTGGCTCATTTAGCCAAACACGCTGAATTGTCGCTGCGCATGGCCTAAAGCCATCCGGTGTCTTTGTTTTCCCTTAAACTTAATAAAAACACGTAGCTCGTGTCCTAATATCAGGGTTGATTCATTTCTTCTTCTTCATGTTTCCGTTGTGATGCATTTGATGTAAAAAGTTAATTTTGCCTCTGTTTTTCATTTTAACAAAAAGCGATATTTCAGGAATTATTTACTATTTTGGTAGCGTAGCCTACGTCATGAGTTTGACTGGCATATGACGGCTTGCCATAGGCTTGTGGCCATGTTCAGACAACCCTGTAAATGGCCATACCGCGGACAATGTAGATTTCGTCGAAGAAAGTATTCGTTTATCACAGCCTATCCAGCAAATTGGGATTGTATAATCTGTTATCTTTGGACATGAATTGTGGGGACAAACCAAAGTTTATATATCACAATCTCTCCGTTCTGGCTGCAGGCTAACACCTTTGATTTACGTCTATTGTTTTAAATGAAAGCCATGCATTGGGAAAACTGGCTGACGTGAAACTCGAAACACCGTTCCGTTTGATTTTAAAACAGTTAGCACTTTAAAAACGCTATTCGCACAGAATTCTGGCCAGGTAGAGTGCTGCCACATTTGGTGGCGGAATTGGCATCATAGTAGATGCCATTTTACCACGGGGTTCGGCTGTTCTACTTGGAGCCCAAAAATGGGGGGGGGGGTGGCTATGTACAAAAGGTTCTGTAATTTCTTAACGGTTCATCCGATATGTATGAAAAATACCCTCAAATTAAAGCTTACAGTCTGCACTTCAACCTCATTGTATCCTTTCAAACTTAAAGTGCAAGAGTACAGAACCAAAAAACAAAAAAAATGTGTCACTGTCCAATGAATTATGGCGCTCACTGTATATTTTGGCTCCAACGTCTAACAACCGCTCTTTGTTTCCTGGAGAACTCCCTACTTACAACAGTGCATTGTATGCCTATGCAGCATATGGAAACGAGTCATTGGTCATCCTTTTCGATGAAACAGTAATTTACTAAGAAAATGTTATTACAACAGCACCTGCTCTTTCATAAAGCGGCATTGGACCCTCATCCTATTCACAATTTCATAAAACCATGTGGGCACTGGAAACTGTGCAACAAAGCAAGTACATTATTTGATTAAAACTCATTTTTTGCTACGCTGGCATTCTATCTTGACACAAAACATAACACATTAAAAAATGTTTTGTCGGAATTGGATATTTATTATCCGTATGCACCATGAGTTTCGTCGCTAAGTTTGCAAAACAGTCAGCAAATGAATGCTCAGATTTCCCTTCCAGCTCCTGAAAGCTGCGCCACCCTCTCCGCACCTTCCGCTGCCATCTCCTTAAGGGGCGTCAACGAGTCGATGATACGACTTCATCACGCTGAGTAATATGAGTTATCTCCCCACCACCCAATCACAAACATAGCTTTGGGCCAATGGAGGGACCGCTGGATTGCGTATCGGTGTCCGTAGTTCATTCGCTTGCGTTTGATCCATCAGCGCCGGTGTGTCCAGACGATAGAACAACTGACGCGGATTGAAGAATACTGCGAGAAATGGATAATCGGGGCTATGGTTCATCAGGTAACACTAAACAAAATCAATTGCTTTGTGAAGAGTTGATGATGCAGATGTTACAGTTCAGGAAAAGTATGTCCATGCTTATCTAGCCAGTTCTGTTGTATAACTAGCTAACGGGTGCCTGGAGTTACTGTAGTTTACTCGCACAGCGAGTGACTCGGGATTGTAATTATAATTGCATCCGTGCGGTAAATCTGATGAAGTAGTCCGAGAAACAAGCAATGTTGTAACGTTAAGTTAGCTGGCTTTCTACACTTCAGTTCGCTGTGCCTTGATATCTGCCGAAAAGCAAGCAATCTCAGTTGTCGGGTAGCTGCTGGCTAGGCCTGCTGGTTAGCGTGTACAGTATTTGCAGGTCGTGTATCTCCTAAGAGTATTAGCCCAGGAACAGTGTGGGCAAATGCGTGGAACCGTAGATGTAGATGGAAAGGGGGATCTCGATTTAAATAAAAACAAAAAAGTTAACCAGTTAGCATGTTAGCAAAATGATTCTCAAACAATGGGGTGTAGTACATGGCAAGCTAGTGTAGCTGGAAGGCATGTTGGCATGCTAACGTAGATAAATTGCAAAGAAACGATGCGTTCTCTGCAAGACCTTGTGTTTTTTTTATTTTCAGCGTTCATTCAAGTGGTGGCCAGGCTGGCCAATAACGCATTTTTAAGCGATTAGTTCCTGTTAAAATGGAGTCTGTTCCTTGTGCACCAAGTTGTGACTGAATAAAATGGCCGCCATGTCCTTCGGCTTATGCTTCCCTCCTCCACACACCCCCTTTCGCACTGCTTTTGTTATGTAAGTTCAGTAAAAGAAAAAACCACGATACCCTACTTTCCCCCCCATTATGTTTAGATCTGAGCACCAAAAATGAGAGCTAATTCGTCGCAGATATTGGCTTGTTATGTATATCTATGCGTCATGACCCATACATGATATTTAAGTTGTAACCATAGAGCTGAATATCTAGGCGAGCAAACGTGAGCGGATAAATCGATTTTTCTCCTTTTCGTTTACAATTCGCTTTCTTTGTAACTTGGCCATAACTCGATGAGTAAATAACACATCGATGAGATGGTCAGAAATTAACGGTCAGTGTTGCTAGTTAACAGACTACGTCTACTGTTTGTCAGGGAAATGTCCACGGCTATATGATCGCCCCAATTTATCCAAAGAAGCTGTATTTGTTATTGGGTGGTGATTCGTCACGTCATCATAAAAAATCCTCCTCCAACATTACGTTTGAACACCATATTAAATAATGGGCTTGAGGAAAAAATAAAGTTTATTATTCAGTAATTTTTGACAGTATTTCGTTGGCTATTAGAAATGCATTGGGAGTACTTTCTGTACACTTGTGTGATTAAAAGTGTGTAATCTTTTATTTACAGGTTACTCTAACTGGGGTGGAGGTGGCAGCAGCTCCAGTAGAGGCAAGTAATATATGAATACCCGGTGCTTGTCTACTGAACTCTTAAAGCCACATACTGTTGATGTTGAAATGTAGTTTATGGCACTACTGACCTGACAGTGATTACCTGTTAAAGGGTTGACTTGGTGGGCTGTCCATCGGGAAAATATGCTGTTTTTGCTTCAGTATTGGAAAGTCACTTTGTGATACTGTGGGGTGCCATATGTAACTTCTCGAATTTTGAGGAAAACATTGCATTTTGTGATAGGAAATATTCACGGAGGGCGTTCTTTTCTTAACAGTGAAAAGCACAATGCTCGTGCTGGTTGGATGGTACTTTGTGCATACCCACAGGATGCCTGGAAGTCTATCCACCAATCACCATCTCTGTTGTTCAGTTGGTTTTTACCAACATACATTGTGTTTGGTGGAGTTCCCCTCTCTGCTGTTTTATTGTTCTTGTCTGAAATTAGGATATTATGCAGTCTGTCATTCATACACTTCAGTTCGGTTCAGCTCTTTCAATGAGGCAGCTTGCTTAAAATAGGAAGACTGGAGTTTTGGAAAAGAGTGCTCTTTGAACCCTCCAAAAAAACCAGCAAGTGGGGAGAAAAAAAGTCTGCAGTGGGATGAATTGTTGGGAGGAGCTTTGTTATAGAGAGAGCCTGTCCTGTTCGGCCAGTTAGGTGCTAGTAGTTAAACCTGGGCTAGCACATGACGAACTGACAACACAACTAATGATTGGTGCTTAACAAATACCATAACCAGTCATGTTATTGGTTTTGTGTGTGCTAAAACAGGGGTGTCCAATTTTATTTGAAAAGGGCCAGCTTGGGTGCAGGTTTTTGTTTCAGCCCAGCACTTGATGTGTCCTATTCATTTTGTATGGACGGAAAGCAGTCCGTTGAGTGCTGTGATGCCGTCACAGGTTCTCCATTTGCATGGAATGTACTCTGCCTTTGTTTTATGCAAAGGACGGTGTCCAACATAGCTTGCTCTGGCTCTTGAAACTCAGGTCAAACTTTCAACCTTGGTGTTGCAGATCAAATATGAACCAAAATTCTGCAACTGCATTGCCTGTTTCTCACCTCAGATGTTTTCAGAAAAATATTTTAGTGGACAGGTTAGGTGGAGAGAGAGAAATTTTATCAGCGCCTCGCCATATTGTTACATTTTGAAAAGGGGAGCTGAAACCAAGGCCTGCCGAGCATCTATCCAATCAGGTGCTGACAGTGTTCCATGGTAGGCTATGTCACTTGTTTGTATTGATCCCATAGAGACATTTATCCAACGGGACCTGCCTACACTATTTGCATACAGTACTTCCCATTTAACAGAGAGCATTTGGGCTTAAGTACAGTTGGGGCCTCATTTACTGAGACCCTTAGGCCGTGCAGAACAGAGGGCCATGTTAATGGTCTTACAGGTGCTAAAAGGGTTTGCACGTGCTAAAGGTCTTGGTAAATCAGGTCGTTTTTATGCTCCGCCTCCTTGCTGATTTAGACGAGCCCCTTTTTGCACCTCTCCACCCAGGCTCAGGAGGGTACGACCTGTACGGATACAAGGACTCCATGTCCAGCAGCGGGGGCTACGGAGGCGGCTACGGCGGCGGAGGGGGGACGGGCCAGATGAAAAGGGGCCTGTCAGGCGGTGGCATGGTCTCCACGGGAACCAGCGCCGACGCCGTCATCGCCAAGATCAACCAGCGGCTGGACATGCTGACCCAGCTGGAGGGGTCGGGCGGCATGAAAGGAGGGGGTCGTAGTGACAGGTAACCCCACCCACATAGTCTTCACCCACATTTAGCTGGCCCCTCCTCCTGTGTCCCACTCCAGTCCCTCTGTCCTGTCTGTCTTCAGGGATGTGATTTTATTTAATTTATTTTTTGTGATTAATCAGGAAATATAGAAAACATGAGTGCTTTATCGCACTGCTGCAGTGCACCTTCCACTCCACACATCCTGACACTGTCTGTGTCTCTGGAATGATCATTTTAATCCTTGCTTAATCTTTCCTCGGGCCCCGGTTGCCTCTGCCAGAGGCAGAGGACTTGGGGGATTTTGTCAAAAGCGTTGAGGGCATTTGCACTAGATAGACAAGCTGATGACCAACCAGAAAAACATTTAGGGTCTGAAAGTGGTTATTTCCTGATTAACCGTGAAAAAGTTACATCCCTGGTAGTCCTGTCTACCCCATTCCCTCATAGTTTACCCCCCCCAACCCACCCCGACTGTGTGTCTTTTTTTCCCCCCACCATAGAATAAATGGGAAGGACTGTAAAAATGTGACATCATATATTGTACTTATGTAATGCTGCGAAAGGGTAAGATTTTTGGAACGTGCTACCACATTTCAGGAAGAGAAGGCGAAACCTGTCTTCCAGAGTCAGTGCTGTTGCGTTCAGTCAGGCGTTAACGGTCCTGCGGACTAGTCTGGTCATGTGATGTGAAGTTAAATAAGAGGTCCACCAGCTGCTGAAGAGTCTGAAGCTTGTTAGACGGGGTCAGGAAATGGCGGGCGGTGTGTAACGTGGGCGGGGGATGGGGAGGGAGGAGGCTGAGGAGAAATGAGCGAACAGCGATAAAGAATGAGGAGTGAGGAGGGTCGAGTGGTCTCGGGGGATCTTTAAACGCAGGTTGCGTAACACAAACCTTGCAGGACAAAATGTGAAAAATCGTCCGCAGCACAGGCAGAACGGCCTCAGCGTGCAGCTGTACCTGCAGGGGTTTGGGGGGGGGGGGGGGGGGGGGGGGGGGGGGAGTGGATGTGGAAGGACCCCACCCCACCATACAGGTCCAAATGGAGTGTTGCATTGCTAGGCACGTGTTGGAGTTCGGAGGTTGGCTTCCCATAATGCAGCAGTGTCGACTAGTGTTTTTCAAGATCTGTCCAGCCACACACCCCCTACCCCAAAATACAACTCTGCATGCATTACCCAAGCTCCCCCTCTCCGTGTGTCCGGTCTCACATACACCCTTTATCCCCCAAATCTGCACCCCTCAGACACAACAGCCTCAGTGGTTCGGAAACCGACTGAAGGGCTTCGTCGTAGGGTCCCATTTCCTGCGTCATTCACGCCAAGTATGGAAGAATTTTCACTTTTCACCTGCCATCTGTCTCTGCTGGTCACCGTGGATCATTTAAATTAATATTTGTCAGGGCTGCTGTGCCCCCTCGTGTACGCTACCGGTACTGAATGGGAAAGATACGAGTGCACCGTGGACATTGCTGCTGTCATGGCTATGCAGTTAGGGAAGAACTGCGCACGGTGCTGATGTGTGAGCTCTGTACTGGGCAGTCTGGCGTTTAAAAGCTGCACAAGGCAAGGAATTATGTGTTATAAATATTCCACGAGGCTACCCTCTGCCCCCTGCTGGCCTGGAGAACTCGATAAGAGTCCACTGTTGGGTCCGCCTCTCATTGCATCACGTACATCTGTTTGTGAATTCACACACGCACAAAGAGCACACACAGACCTGGGCTCTATCCCAAAGGAGCTCTCCCAACATTGCCTTTTATTCATTGTTTTTTTATTTATTTTTCTTAATCGTGCGCTTCTCCAGTTGTGTGTCCATTATTATGACCACCATCTCCATTGTGACCAAACCTTTCTTCACAGAGCTGTAGGTTTGGAGGGGGAAAAGGTGGTGATGATGTCACTGGACAGTCATTATTAAATCACTGGAATTCTATGAAGCCTTGGTGCTGATTTGTCCCCCCGCCCCCCACCGCAGAATTTCCCTTACCCCAGTCAGCTCCCTGAAGCTGTCCACTCCATCCCTCTGCCCCCCGCCCCCCCTCCTCTTTGCAAAAATGTGGCACGGTCCTGTTGCCCACTTCCTGTCCCGCCAGTTGGTCTGAACCAATCAGCTCTGTCCATGTGCCTGGGCACCACACGCCCCCCCCCCTCCCCCTACTACTGGGCAGGGTTATGTTCAAGAGAGCCAGCCAGCTCCTCTCCACAAGAAAGTGTGTGTTTATATGTGTGTTTGCACGACATTCACAGAGAAATGTGTCATTGCAACTGCATCCAGACTTTTTCTCTCCTTTATTGATTTATTTCAAAAGTCTGGCTCATTAAAAAAAAGAGAGAGAGATGAAGAGGACAAAGCGACTCGGCTGAGTGGTCACTCCTTCACTATCCTTGCTCTTGCAGGTTTGACCAATACGAGTCCTACGACTCGCGCCCCTCCTCTGTTAACCCCCGCGATCTCTACAGATCCGGTAGCTATGGTTACGGCGAGGGCCCGTCGGACCTGCGGGGTGGTGGGGGCTACGGGGGCGGTGCCTACGACGGCTCCTCCTTCGGACCCGCCAAGGCGCGCCAACCGCGCGATTCCTACTCAAGCCCTGGCTGGGGCGGGCGACGGTCCCCGAGGAGGGGCGGGGCCCCCGGGGGCCCGGGCGGACGCGGGTTTGCCCGCCGACAGGAGCCCCCCATGGGTGGCGGCGGCGGATTGGGCGGTGCCAGGGGAGGCCACTCCCCCGGGGGGCGGGGCAGGCTCCCATCACTGCTGTCTCACCGCATGTACCCTGAGACGGGCGCATACCAGCCCCCCCCGCCCGGCCCCCAGGACCTCCCCAGCGGCAGGCCCTTTGGAGCGGGCCCCGGAATCCGGGCAGGCCGCCAGAGGGGGCGCAAGAGACCCGTCAACCGAGTAAGTACCGCCAACAAGGCGCTTGAAACAAACCCCCCTCTACCCCTCCATCCCCCCCACCACCCACCCAAAAACCACCTGTTTAGCCCCACGGGTTCCCAATCCAGGGATGTACCACCCTGTACACGCCCCTGACCGATAAAGACAACGCCCCCCACTACATTCTCTTATATTCCGCCATCCCCCTGGCAACGTCATGTCGTATTCCGTCCCCTCTTTTCCCAATTACGCAAGCAAACAAGTCTGTTGTTTTCGCCATTTTTGTTTTGCGTGAGCGTTCTGCCGTTCCCTGCTTCCTGCCACGGGTGGAGAAGGCGGGATTTGGGAATGGTTTTATTTGTGCGGTTTTTATTCTTTTTTATTTGCTTTTGTTTTTTGGTAATCATTCAGTCCTTTTTTGAGACGGTGTGTCACTTGTTGGGTCCAGACCAGAAGGAAAGATCAAGTTAGCAGCATTACTGGTTTTGGTTCATGTCCACAAGCTATAAAAACAAACGCTTTTAAAGAACTGTTGGCGGTAAACTCTCTTCAGTACTTCAGGTGAAAGGGACAGTGTAGTGCGTTAGCGATGGCGTGTAGCGCAAGGTTCTCAGACGGTGTTAAAGATCGAGTTCACGGACAAGATGATCAGTACCTCAGAGCCCTGAAGTCCTCTCAGGTGTGTGCGTGCGTGCATGCACGTGTATGCCTGGTTTCAGGTGGTGTTGTTTGAATATTTGTGTTTCTGTGTTCTTGCAGTGTGTGTTGGTATTTGTGCATGCGTGCGCACAGGCACTCAAGTTCATGTAGTGCGTGTGTGTGTGTGTGTGTGTGCGCGTGTGTGTGTGTGTGTGTGCGTGCGTGTGCGCGTGTGTGTGTGTGTGTGTGTGTGCGTGTGTGTGTGTTGATATTCAGTTTCCCCCCCAGCAGATAAACCCACAGAGGGAGGTGCAGAAGAAGAGAAAACAGACAGTTACCCCTGGAGACGAACCCGAGTCCAAGATGGGAAAAACAGAGACTGAGAACACAGAATCCACAAATGGTACACACCATGTACCCTAAACACTAATGTACACTTTATACCTGCATGCCTGTAACGGTGGTAATGCTGTGAGCTCTGTAACGGTGGTAATGCTGTGAGCTCTGTAATGGTGGTAATGCTGTGAGCTCTGTAATGGTGGTAATGCTGTGAGCTCTGTAATGGTGGTAATGCTGTGAGCTCTGTAATGGTGGTAATGCTGTGAGCTCTGTAATGGTGGTAATGCTGTGAGCTCTGTAATGGCGGTAATGCTGTGAGCTCTGTAATGGTGGTAATGCCGTGAGCTCTGTAATGGTGGTAATGCCGTGAGCTCTGTAATGGTGGTAATGCTGTGAGCTCTGTAACGGTGGTAATGCTGTGAGCTCTGTAACGGTGGTAATGCTGTGAGCTCTGTAATGGTGGTAATGCTGTGAGCTCTGTAATGGTGGTAATGCTGTGAGTTCTGTAATGGTGGTAATGCTGTGAGCTCTGTAACGGTGGTAATGCTGTGAGCTCTGTAATGGCGGTAATGCCGTGAGCTCTGTAATGGTGGTAATGCCGTGAGCTCTGTAATGGTGGTAATGCTGTGAGCTCTGTAACGGTGGTAATGCTGTGAGCTCTGTAATGGTGGTAATGCTGTGAGCTCTGTAATGGTGGTAATGCTGTGAGCTCTGTAATGGTGGTAATGCTGTGAGCTCTGTAACGGTGGTAATGCTGTGAGCTCTGTAATGGTGGTAATGCTGTGAGCTCTGTAATGGTGGTAATGCTGTGAGCTCTGTAATGGTGGTAATGCTGTGAGCTCTGTAACGGTGGTAATGCTGTGAGCTCTGTAATGGCGGTAATGCTGTGAGCTCTGTAATGGCGGTAATGCTGTGAGCTCTGTAATGGTGGTAATGCTGTGAGCTCTGTAATGGTGGTAATGCTGTGAGCTCTGTAACGGTGGTAATGCTGTGAGCTCTGTAACGGTGGTAATGCTGTGAGCTCTGTAATGGTGGTAATGCTGTGAGCTCTGTAATGGTGGTAATGCTGTGAGTTCTGAAATGGTGGTAATGCTGTGAGCTCTGTAATGGCGGGGTAATGGCTGTAATGATTTAAATGTGATTGTCTTGCAGATTCTACCCAGCCCAGTGGGGAAACTTCAGAGGGGAAGAGTTCGACGGTGAGTGTGTCTGTGTGTAAATGTTTGAGTGGCTGTGCGCGTGTGTATGTGTGTATGTGTGCGTGTGCGGCGTGTGTGTGTGTGTGCGCATGTGTGGTGTGTTAGAGAGACTCTGAGTGGTTGAGTGGTGACTCATTGTGCTTTTCTCTCTTGCAGCCAGCAAAGGTTAAAGCAGATGATGATGGTAAGCCTGCTTCCCACTCTGTGCTGTCATTCCCCTCTCCTCTCGTTTACCTGCTCCTCCTCCCTACCCTTCATGTCTTTCTGTCCCTGCTCTCTTCCTCTCTTGTGCCCGCCCCCCTCCCTCCATCTGGTTTCTTTTTTCATTGGTGTCTTTCTCCTACTCCCTCTCTCACTCCCTCCATCTGCAGCTCTGACCATGCAGGAGGAGATAAACCAGATGAAGAAGAAGCTGCAGACGAAGCCTCCCTCCCCACCGCAGGACAGGTTCCCCAAGCTGAGGAAGAGGAGGGGCTTCCAGGAAAGGTCAGGGGTCAGGCTTGGCTCTCAGAGGTCAGAATATAACATGGAACCTTTGCGTTCACTCTCATCCTATTTGTTAGAGGAAATCTCGCCAAAAAAAAATGAAATGGAAAGGGGTGGGTGAAAATGAAAATTTAATAGCTCGCTCCTTCGCAAGCAAATTTTTTGCTAGGGCACTGCAGCTGGAGTTTAATCAATCAATAGTAGACTAGTAGATTCCCACTGTATGAATATCCAAAACTATAACATAGTATTAGATAATGTATGGTACAGAAATATCAGAAGGCCTTGGCTGTCAAATGGTCTTATCCCCTTCTTCCTCCCTAGACATGATTCTGGGTGGATGTCAGGTTAAAAAAAACAACACATACATTTTTATTGCTAGATAAGATGTAATACTGATTCTGATTGGCTGAGCAGTTCTGGAGTCCCATTGGTTGGGCGCCAGTAGTGGGTGTAAATGTGGAGCAGGACGGTTGACGGGCAGCTAAACCCCATTACATTCGCTCTGTTAGTTGCGTAGTGATGCTCTTATCCTGCATGACGAACATTGGTGTCCCCCCCCCCCCCCCCCACAGGGTGATGTTCGCGTGTTCCGTCTGCAAGTTCCGCTCCTTCTACAGTGACGAAATGGCCGCCCACATGGAGAGCCGGTTCCACAAAGACCACTTCCGCTTTCTGTCCAATCAGCTGACGAAGCCCACAATTGACTTCCTGCAGGTGAGTCCCGGCTCTGCCCCTCTCTGCTATTGGTTGGATTTTTAGCCGCGGGAAGTGTCCCGTCTTCAGAGCTTGTTTCCCAGTGCAGTAATGCTGCTGACGCAGGAGTACAGTCAAACACTGACTGTGTGTGTGTGTTTGCCAGGAGTACCTGAACAATAAATGGAAGAAGACAGAGGAGAGGACGAAGCAAATTGAGAATATCAGCGCAGCGATCTGCCAGGTGTATAAGGAGCAGGACCTCACCCGAGGTGAGATTCCTGTGTGTGTGTGTGTGTGTGTGTATGTATGTGTGTGTGTGTGTGTGTGAGTGAGAGAGAATGCTAGATCTGCTAGAACAGTACTGCCAGACGTGGGCCCTGGCAATGCACCTTAATAAAACTAAAATTGTGACATTCCAAAAAAGATCCAGATCTCAGCGAACAAAACACAAATTCACGTTAGGAAGAAGTTATAGTGAACGTTCCTCCAATTACAATTATTTAAGATTAAAAATCAGTTCTGTAGGAAACTTTAACATTGCAGTGAAATGACTAAGGGAGAAAGCACGCAAGGCCTTCTGCGCGTCATAAGACGACAAATTTCTGTAGAGATTCCTATTCGAATTTGGCTTAAAATCTTTGGAGCTTATATTCAAACCAATTGCTCTTTATGGCAGTGAGGTGTGGGGTCCACTCATCAGTCAAGAATTTGGCAAAATGGGACAAATATCCAGTTGAAACGCTGAATGCAGAATTCTGTAAACATATCGTAGTTACATAGAAACACAACAAACAATGCATGCAGTGCAGAATTAGGCCAATACCCATTACTTATCAAAAATACAAAAAAGGGCAATAAAATTCCTAAAACACTGAAAACATAGTGACCCCCCACTCACATATCACTACAAAGCCCTGCAATATACCAGAAGTTGAGCAAAGTAAACAATCCCCTCACACAGCTGGTCCTGAGCCTTACTCTGTCTGTCTCTGTTTCTCACTATCTCCCTCCCTCCCCACCTTTTTCTCTCTCACTCTCCCTCTCCCCCCTTTACTCTCTCTGTCTCTCTCTCTCTCTCTCCATCTCTCTCTCTGTAGATATTGGAATGGAGCACTTCATGAAGAAGGTGGAGGCAGCCCATTGTGCAGCCTGTGATCTCTTCATCCCCATGCAGCACCACCTCATCCAGAGACACCTCAAATCCCCTGACCACAACTTCAACCGCAAGGTGAGCCTCAAATCCCCTGACCACAAATTCAACCGCAAGGTGAGCACCAAATCCCCTGACCACAAATTCAACCGCAAGGTGAGCCTCAAATCCCCTGACCACAAATTCAACCGCAAAGTGAGCACCAAATCCCCTGATTACAACTTCAGCCACTTTCACCCTGAAGCTGACCGCACTTCAACCAGACCGCTAGGGTTTTCTGTGAAACTGACCGCAATCTTTCAATCTCACGGCAACTGTTCTCCCTTAAAATGGCCTCAAAGTGACCATTTGCCCTGAAAGATATCATGGCTTTACTGCGAGGTGGACTATCATCTTGAAACTGACCATGAATCAACCAGATAGGAAACGCATGTTGAGCTGCTGCTGGCTCTGGTGCTTAAACAGTGACCAGCCTGAGCGTCAATAGCCCCTGTGCCCTGCGATCAGTCAGGCGGTGTTTCATTTGCGACTCTTGCTGACCTGTCATGTACGCCTGTCCGTGATTGACCTCTGACCCTTCTGTTTTTCGCCCAGGGCATGATGGAACAGTCGAAACACGCCAGCCTCTCGGTGGCACGCAGCATCCTCAATCACAAAGTCATCGCCAAGAAGCTGGAGAGCTACCTTAAGGTACCGCCTAGACTTTTTAGCGAAACGGCCTTAAATTGGGGGGGGGGGGGGGGGATTTTCCTACTTTTCCTAAATGTTGATTACGAAGCACTATGTGAAAAACCTGTTTTGTAAGAAACCTGTTTTTTTCCCCCCTACTCAGGGTGAGAACCCCTTCAACGGCAGTGATAAAGATCCTGAGGATTCGCTGATGGACGTGTCAGGGGCGGAGTTAGAGAAGAGCCAAGCAACAGTGGAGGATGGAGAGGGGGATAGTAACCATGCGCCCGTGGGGGAGGGGCAGAATGATGGAGCTGAAGTGAAGATGGAGGAAGAGGAGCTGGAGGGGGTGCTGGGGGAGGACTGCCTGGAAGGGGAGGAGGAAGGCAATGAGGGAGAGGCGGGGCTTAAGGAGGAGGGGGAGGGGCTTAAGGAGGAAGAGGCAGAGACTAAGGAGGAGGCAGAGGCCAAGGTTGAAGAGGAAGCGGTGCTAAATGAGGATGAGGAGGAGGGGGTGGAGGGTGTGCTGGGGGAGGATGAGGAAGGCGAAGAGGGGATAGAGGGAGATTTTGGGGACGGGGAAGAACAGGGTGTGGAAGGAGATTTTGGAGATGGGGAAGAGGGCGTTGAGGGGGATTTAGGGGAGGATGATGAAGGGGTAGAGGAGGAGGAAGAGGAGGGCGTTGAGGTAGAGGAGGAGGAAGAGGAGGGAGTGCAGGGCGAGGTGGACGATGAGGAGGAACAGGACGACGACGTGGCCGTGGTGGAGGACGATGACGGAGTGGTTTTGGTAGAGTAACACCTGAGCCCCCCCCCCCCCCACATCCTGCGGGCACGACCATTCCCGTCGTGTCTGTGATTCTGATTGGCTGGGGAGGGAATGCCTTCTGGCCAGCAGCGCCCCCGTGTGGACAGTACACTGCAGCTGCTCACACTCCAATCCAACTGTGACATCCTCCCGGACCAATAATCAGGAGTCTCACCTCCCCTTTCCAAACACACGCCCACACTTGCGCTATTGTTTTATTTTCCTGTGTGTATACATTTATTTTGTTGTGCCTTTTGTCAAGTTTGATGGCAGGGTTTGTTTCTCTCCTTAGATCCAAGAATAAAAAGGGGCGGGGGGAGGGGGCGGGGAGGGAGCCTGGTTTCAAATTTTTATCGTAACGTCTTGACGACCACCTGATTCGGGAAACACGTTTCAAAAAGGGAAACTGCAGTGTGTTAGGCGGGAGTTCAGAGTGTCCTCACTGTTTGACCTGAGCCGAAACATCATCTTTTTGTTGGAAGAATGGGACGGGGTTAATTGTTTTTACATTTTATTTTCTCTTTTTTTGACAGATAAAAATAAATGTTTGTTAACACATCTGTGTATGGTTGGAATGATTTTGGATTGGTGCCTGTGGATGGAGAAGAAAATGTATCCAGTATTGGAAATGTGAAGTTTTTTCGTGGATGGAATTAAATGTTTTACAAACCGAAACAAAACATAGTTCATACACACTGACACTCAGTGTCTGTTAGCAAAGACCTTGCCCAAGCATTCAGCCATGCATTGTCTATTGAGAAACATTGGGAGTAGAATGGGTTGTACTGAACAGTTCAGTGACTTTCAACATGACACTCATAGGATACCATCTAGCCAACAAGTCTGCCCTGCTAGAGCTGCTCCAGTCAACTTTAAGTGCTGTTATTTTAAAGTGGAAATGTTTAGGAGCAACAATAGCTCTGCTGCGTGGTTGGTAGGCCACACTAGCTCTCAGAACGGAACTGCCGAGTGCAGAAGTGTGTTGCACGTAAAATATTTTGTCCTCAATTGCAGCACTCACGACAGAGTTCCAAACTACCTCTGGAAACATCAGCACAAAAACTGTTCAAGAGCTTCATGAAATGGGTTTCCATGTCCAAACAACCATACACAAGCCTAAGATCACCATGCCCAATGTCGAGCATCGGCTGGAGTGGAATAAAGCACACTTCACTATCTGGCAGTCTGACAGATGAATCTGGGTTTTTACAGAATACATAGTGTCAACTGTAAAGTTTGGTGGAGGTGGAATAATGGTTTGGAGCTGTTTTTCATGGTTTGGGTTGGGTCCCTTTGTTCCAGTGAAGGGAAATCTTAATGCTACAGCATACAGTGACATTCTAGACAATTGTGTGCTTCCAACTTTGCGGCATCAGTTTGGGAAAGACCCATTCCTGCTTCAGAATGACACTGCCCCTGTGCACAAAGCAAGGTCCACGAAGAAATAGTTTGTTGAGTTTGGTGGGGAAGAACTTGACTGGTCTGCATAGAGCCCTGACCTCTACCCCATCAAACACCTTTGGGATGATTTAGAATGCCTACAGCAAGCCCGGCAGCCATGTTCCAAAATCTAGTGGAAACCCTTCCCAGAATTTAAGAGAGGGGGCTATTACAGCACAAAAGCAAGGTCCAGTTCTGTATTAATGCCAATGGTTTTGAAATGAGATGTTGAACAAGTACATATGGCTGTGATGTTCAGGTGTCCACACACTTTGTGAAATGTAGTGAATGAGGTGAATGGTTATGCCTGAAACTCAGACAAGCTACTGTGTTGATAGTGTGCCATCTAGGTTTGCTTACGCAGTGTCTTTGTAATGATTACAATAACTACATCGCAAACCTTGCGTTTACCGCCTGTAGTAAAGATGAAAGTTGGTCCGAACTTCAGCTAAAGGCAAAGGAACGCCCACTGTTAACAGCTTTCGCAGCAATCAAGTCAATGTATGGCTGTCGCTTGTTTTGGCGGGTATTTTACTTTTTAATGAAAAATCACATCATCAACATGTGTTTCTGTTGGTGAATCTTAGACGCGTTGATTACAAAATTATGAATTTAACCCTTCGTATTTCATCGATTGATCTGCTGTAGCCTACCCCCATGCAGTTCATATGAGTTGAACCTGAGGTCCGTTTTCCTGGTTAGTCTACTGGTTTCGCGCAGAGTTTCGTACATATTCTCAGTACTGTTTAAAATAATCTGAATGGCTCGGGGGCGGGGCATACACGATGCCCATTACCAAGATATCCACCCATATGCGCGGATTTCTGGACAGCATGGTGAGCTGCGGCTCAGCAGCTGCAGAACCGACCACACGGCGCCGCAAGAAGGCCACTTCAAGACGTGAAGACCTACAATTTGCGATGAGCACAGCCGTAGCCTACTGTAGGCTAATGCCAATTTGCAGAAAAAAATACACCCAGTAGGCAACCATTTCCTTTGATATTTAAAAGCTTTAAATTGTTTATTAAAACCAGCTTTATAAGAGTTCAATTTCTTCTGGAAGTAAACGCGTTGTTGACGCTTCATTAGCCTACAATGAACACTTGAATGAGCTTATCAAAGATGATCATACTTAAAATTATTATTATTTTTTTTTAGCATTTTATACATATAATGTTGCCTTGACCTGGCTGGAATTAAGGACATAATGTATATATGTAGGTCATTTGTCACAAGTTGATTGTGTGAATTCGTATTAATTTGGCGTGGAATTTTCCAGAAAAAAAAGCACACGGTATGTATGGTGTCTAGTTCGGTTTTCCGTATTTAAAACATCATGAAGTGTGGTACATTTACGTAGCATACGTGCTTTGATAGACCCATATTAAGAAATGTACTGCTTCAAGGCTTTGATGGTTAATTGTGGCCCTCTTTAAAGAGGGAATGGTTTTCTGTCTAAT
Organism: Anguilla anguilla; assembly: GCF_013347855.1. Lineage (NCBI taxonomy): Eukaryota > Metazoa > Chordata > Actinopteri > Anguilliformes > Anguillidae > Anguilla > Anguilla anguilla. Next base: position 57,991,315 of record NC_049202.1, on the reverse strand, counting down.
TTTAATTTCTGTCATTGTAATAGCAATTTTTGGTTAAATTAAATTAATAATTGTTGTTAGGTTATGGATTATTAATGGTGATATTCTTTGTGAGGTTTTTATATTGCTGCGAGGAACACTGATGTTTTCCACTTGTGTCTGTCTGTCGGAAAATATTGGCGCTTACAGTAGCCTGCTTGATTTGAAAGGCATTGAATTGGGGGTCGCAGTAGAATTACTTTAGACGTTCCGTTCACCCTGCGTATGACGTCATCGACGTCGCTCGAGCTGTTTGTTCTGGATTCGGGGAGAGGAAGGTCCGCGCGCGCACACTGACAACCTATTAAAGAAGGTAAATAAATGAGTTTTTAATGTTTGTTTTCATGATTCTGGGTGCGACGAACGACGTCTTTTGAACAAGGCTGTCGAGTTTAAGGGACGCGGGAGGGCACCGAGGCGATATTGGGGTCGCCATTCTGTATATGCGGCGCCAAACGGCGGTGGAGGAGTCGTAGCGAAAGGCCTGTCGCCGGTGAGACTGGAGAAAGATAATAAATTCAATGACCGTTTTCGACTTTTGGGGGAGGGATAATTGTAGTCACAAGGTCGGCCGCTGAATTATTGCAATTTAGTGTACGATGGAGGAGTTATTGTTGTTTGGGATGTGACAGGCTGAGAATGGCTCCAGCTTCGTAGGTTGTTTGTTTGTAGCCCTCAAGGCCGTATTCGCGACGTGAGTTACGCCCAATCTGTGGCGTAGTCACCGGTTCGCGGCGCTGTTGCTACGTGTGAAATGTCGCGTAGCCTCGACCCCTTCGGAGGAAGCTATGCGCAGGCAAGACTGTCCCATTTATATTTCCAAAGGAGCTTTTCGCGTCTGTCAGATTCGGGTTTTTAGGGGTTTTTCAGTCCCCTCTGGTAAACTTTATATTCAGGAAACTGCGTTATTGTAGCGATGTTATGCTTTGAAGAAATCGTAGCTATTATATCTAACGACCGATTCAGTGTGGTCTGCGTTACGCAGTGTTCGTAAGCACAGCTAGCCGTAGTTAGCCACAGCGTCTGCTGCTGACCTCCTGGCATAGCCATTTAAAGGGAAATGCAGAAATAAGATGGCAAAACATTTAGTATCTTAAGGATTGACTTATCATATATATGCAAAAGACACGTTTTTCTTGCTGGCCACAGTTTGCAGGACTTTGATAAAGGGCTGCGTTTGGGATTAAAAAATTATACTTGGAGAGGTTTGCGTCCGCCATTTTGTGCTCCTTGGAAGATACGAGAGACGGAGAAATGTTGTTCTTTGGGCTTCGTTAATCTTACAGAAGTCTTGCACATTTGACTGACATTGTAACTAACTATCTACCTGACCCGGCATGTGTACTTCATGTTCCCGAATTGTATAGAACTGTAAATTCCTTCGATCTAGCATGCCTAGTTTCTAGCTGTCCGGCTATCTCGCTAATGCTAGCGTCCTGTCTGTTGTGGATTGGCTGTCAGTCGCGACTGTGAATTTGGACGACGCCGACGCCCCCCAAATACCATTCTAGGCTCTCTAGGTATTTTCTAGGAGTGACTGCGACATTTTACTTACTCAGTAACTAACGTTACATAGCTTACGTTTTCGGAAGGTTGTTAAACAAATGTCCAGAAACTAGCTAACGCTGCGTTAGCGGTGTAGGATATTGACATGACACGTGTTTCTGCACACCTTGTCTTCTGTGCTAGACACATCTGACAAAGCTAGTCAGCAAGATCGCCAGCTACTAGATGCTGGCTGCTTGTCACTACCTAGTTTCACTCACACACTTGTTCAAGATAAGCTCAGGTCAAGAGTGCTCTGCATTCTACCTAATCAGAACTACATTCTTACTCGAAGTGTATAGAACGAGATATTGGGCAAATGTAGTGTGAGACCTGTCTGGGTATGTATGATATGGTCGTTGCCATGCGTAGTCAATCTGGTCCTCTATGGCCCAAAGCCGCCACGTGCCATTGCCAACGCGTCATAACGTCACATTCGGCATTCATTAATGTCTTCTGAGTAAACACGGAAATGGTGGCGGGCCAGAAAAAACAGTGTTCTTTCTTTGCCCAAAGCTCATTATCTGTGTCTTCTGGGTACTTTCGAAGAGCCTGATTTTTTAATTATTTTAATTTTTTTCCAGGCGCCGAAAAGTCTGGAGTCAGAGACGCTGGTTGTCTTGGTTTAATTTTATGTAGGCCAGCGTTTGGAGATAGAGGAGAAGCGCTTGTTGGGGAGCACAGGCTGGAGTCGTGTGTTAAGTGGGTCACTCGGGCTGACCTTGGGCCCTTCTCCTTATCACCACAGGCCTGCCTGGCATTTCGTGAGAAAGGACAGAGTTACGCTCGTGCTCATACATTTTTTTCTTTTTAAGAACATATCTGTTGAGTTATGGCTCTTTATTGGTACCATTTCATCAGCAGCAGAAGTTAAAATTCAGTTCATGAAGTTCGTAGCCTTGACTTAAAAAAATGCGTTTTTTTGTTCTGTTATAATACACTGAAAAAGTTACTGCTGCCAACCTTTTCCACACCAGATCACACTAGAGGGCCCTCAGTTCTTGCATGACATAAGCGCTCATGATGTAACTGTTCATACATCTTACACCACGTGCGCATAACATGCCACGCCCACAACTTTAAGCCTTTTTAAAAATGTAATTATGCAGCGTGTACGCTTCATTTGTACACATCTCAGTCTTCTAAGTTAGTCACTGCTGGCCTGGAAAGAACAAATCTGTACGCACTGAAAGCAGCATAGACCGGTGTGAATGAAGCCTTTTGTCTTGCCTAGTCTGCAGTCCTCGTCCTCAAGTCTGCTGTCCAGTCTTTCTGACCTGTCGCTGGGTCATATGGCATCACATTTGCTGTAGTGTTTGACTTCAACTTGGAACGGGGGGGAAAATGTCTCCTTGTTTGTGTGTGCGCGCGCGCGCGCGTGTGTGTGTGTGTTTGTGGGTAATTTTATTCTTGGCACACACTATAGTAGTGCCTGTGTAAGGAATTCTAAGCAGAAAACCAAGTCTGATTGGTTGATACCATATCCCCCTGGCCCCCCCTCAAAGAGAGAGACGCACACACAGGAGAAGGTGGAAGGGTTTCTGAAGAAAAGCACCGTGGCGGTTGGTCCGTTGGTCATTTGGCGGTGTTTCAGCTTCGGCCGTTGAAATGCGGCGTCTCCCCTCCTGTTTTCCTGGCTGCCTCCCGTGTGCGTGGGGCCCTGGTGTTGGACCCCCTTTCTGGCAGCCGAGTCAGATCTGCCGTTGATGTGTTTTCATATTGTATCGCTGCTGTTTTATTTCTCTGGGGGGTGGGGGGTTTGGAAGGGAGTCGGGAGATGATTCTTCTCAGAGGGGATGGGGTGGCCAAGCGCCTCTCACTCAGAGCTGGACCACCAGCAGCGGGTCGGGTGATGTTTTGGGCGAAAAGGGGCGCGAACAGACCCAAAAGTTTCCCTCTCTTGTTGCCGTCAGCGACAGCAGGAGACTGAAAAGCAATGGTTGGGGTGGTGGGGTGGGCGTAGACCTTGTGGTCTTGGCTGACAGAATGTCAGGACCATGGACAGTGTAGATTACATAATTCAGAATGGAATCACCATGGGAGAGTAGGATGGAGTGTTGGGGGAAAACTCACATACATTAATAATAGGAAATTAAATGGGGTCCGGAAGTGCGGGGAAACGACAAAAAAGGCAACAGGCGTGTCAGTCAACGGACCTGTCAGACAACGGACCTGTCAATCAACGAGCCTGTCAGTCAACAGGCCTGTATTCGGTCAACATCCGTCCTAAACTTTGTCCTCAAGTGTGACACTTGCTCTTCACAAACTCAGTTTGTCACGGCAGTTTTAGGGATTGCCAAACTCGGCAAACCGTGTGAAGCAAAAAAGTTCTTTCACTTGTTAGTAAAAGTTAAGGGCACACTTGATTGAGTCCCAGTCAAGGTCTGAGTTGGCCAAAATCACACTGTGTAAGAACTAAATAAAAACATTAAAAAAAGAATGTATCGTGTGTGTGTGTGTATGTGGGGGGGATGTGTGTACAAAGACACAATAATAACTATCCAGCTCTTTTCGCATGCATACTTTTAAAATTGTTTTCTGCAAAATGACAGAGGACAGCAGTCACAATAAGAGGGCCCTGAACTGTCCAAATGAAGACGTGATATGAAAGTTCAGTTTAATTCAGTTTTGTTTGTGTAGCGCTTTTTTTACAGAGGCACCGTCATAAAGGGGCTTTGAAGTGGAAGCAGAAAAGAAAATTGGACAAAAAACAGGCTTGAACCCCACAGAAAGCCTGGAATTGAGGTGAAAAAATCCCCAGTGGGAAGAAATCTCAGGAGGAACCCATCCTGTGCTTTTCTGCAGGCTGGCGTGGTGTATAGTTATGATGGAATGAATGGTAACAAATGTATTGAGGGATTTATCAGAGCAAACGATAAAATGGGCTGGGCAGGTTACAGTTTGAGGTAGTTTAACTAGTATAAATTTAAATCAACAGTTGAAGTACCTTAAATTAAACTTTGTTATAAAGAGACCACAATAACCTGTATCCGTTTTTACATTTATAATGCAAATCGGATGGAAAACATTGACAAAATGCAGATAAGCAGGACTGTACACAAATTTTTTTTCCATTGAGTAAATGTGCTGCTAGGTTGGAAAATTTGGGAGTGCACTAATGCATTCCAGTTCATTGGTGCTTGTGCTCCTAAATTAATTTTTCCAGTTAGCACTCATCAGTTTTCAGGAGAAAGTGCTCCTAAAATGGGAGCCCTGTAGATCCCTGAATAAGGTCACTGATCAGAGCTTAGAGAAGCATGTCACCTTGTCCCTGGACCCCTGGGGTCCTTTAAGGTACTGTGGAAGGTCCCCGGTCAGGCATGTGCGGTGACTATATGTAGATTTAGGAAAATATAAAAAATGGGAAAGCATTAAAAAAAATATAACCCTTATTAACTTATAATGGGGGTGCCTGGATGCCTTTGAGTGGGTGGGGTGTTCTGGATCAGAAAAGGTTGGAAACCCCTGCTGTAGGTGCTGTGTGTGTAAGGGGTTATGTAGTGGTGTTATTGTGATGGAGAGGCTGTAGGTGCTGTGTGTGTAAGGGGTTATGTAGTCAGTGGTGTTATTGTGATGGAGAGGCTGTAGGTGCTGTGTGTGTAAGGGGTTATGTAGTGGTGTTATTGTGATGGATAGGCTGTAGGTGCTGTGTGTAAGGGGTTATGTAGTGGTGTTATTGTGATGGAGAGGCTGTAGGTGCTGTGTGTGTAAGGGGTTATGTAGTCAGTGGTGTTATTGTGATGGAGAGGCTGTAGGTGCTGTGTGTGTAAGGGGTTATGTAGTCAGTGGTGTTATTGTGATGGAGAGGCTGTAGGTGCGTGTGTGTAAGGGGTTATGTAGTGGTGTTATTGTGATGGAGAGGCTGTAGGTGCTGTGTGTGTAAGGGGTTATGTAGTCAGTGGTGTTATTGTGATGGAGAGGCTGTAGGTGCTGTGTGTGTAAGGGTTATGTAGTGGTGTTATTGTGATGGAGAGGCTGTAGGTGCTGTGTGTGTAAGGGGTTATGTAGTCAGTGGTGTTATTGTGATGGAGAGGCTGTAGGTGCTGTGTGTGTAATGGGTTATGTAGTCAGTGGTGTTATTGTGATGGAGAGGCTGTAGGTGCTGTGTGTGTAAGGGTTATGTAGTGGTGTTATTGTGATGGAGAGGCTGTAGGTGCTGTGTGTGTAAGGGGTTATGTAGTCAGTGGTGTTATTGTGATGGAGAGGCTGTAGGTGCTGTGTGTGTAAGGGTTATGTAGTGGTGTTATTGTGATGGAGAGGCTGTAGGGGCTGTGTGTGTAAGGGGTTATGTAGTCAGTGGTGTTATTGTGATGGAGAGGCTGTAGGTGCTGTGTGTGTAAGGGGTTATGTAGTCAGTGGTGTTATTGTGATGGAGAGGCTGTAGGTGCTGTGTGTGTAAGGGGTTATGTAGTGGTGTTATTGTGATGGAGAGGCTGTAGGTGCTGTGTGTGTAAGGGGTTATGTAGTGGTGTTATTGTGATGGAGAGGCTGTAGGTGCTGTGTGTGTAAGGGGTTATGTAGTCAGTGGTGTTATTGTGATGGAGAGGCTGTAGGTGCTGTGTGTGTAAGGGGTTATGTAGTCAGTGGTGTTATTGTGATGGAGAGGCTGTAGGTGCTGTGTGTGTAAGGGGTTATGTAGTCAGTGGTGTTATTTTGATGGAGAGGCTGTAGGTGCTGTGTGTGTAAGGGGTTATGTAGTCAGTGGTGTTATTGTGATGGAGAGGCTGTAGGTGCTGTGTGTAAGGGGTTATGTAGTGGTGTTATTGTGATGGAGAGGCTGTAGGTGCTGTGTGTGTAAGGGGTTATGTAGTCAGTGGTGTTATTGTGATGGAGAGGCTGTAGGTGCTGTGTGTGTAAGGGGTTATGTAGTCAGTGGTGTTATTGTGATGGAGAGACTGTAGGTGCTGTGTGTGTAAGGGGTTATGTAGTCAGTGGTGTTATTGTGATGGAGAGGCTGTAGGTGCTGTGTGTGTAAGGGGTTATGTAGTCAGTGGTGTTATTGTGATGGAGAGGCTGTAGGTGCTGTGTGTGTAAGGGGTTATGTAGTCAGTGGTGTTTTTGTGATGGAGAGGCTGTAGGTGCTGTGTGTGTAAGGGGTTATGTAGTCAGTGGTGTTGTTGTGATGGAGAGGCTGTAGGTGCTGTGTGTGTAAGGGGTTATGTAGTCAGTGGTGTTATTGTGATGGAGAGGCTGTAGGTGCTGTGTGTGTAGGGGGTTATGTAGTCAGTGGTGTTATTGTGATGGAGAGGCTGTAGGTGCTGTGTGTGTAAGGGGTTATGTAGTCAGTGGTGTTATTGTGATGGAGAGTCTGTAGGTGCTGTGTGTGTAGGGGGTTATGTAGTCAGTGGTGTTATTGTGATGGAGAGGCTGTAGGTGCTGTGTGTGTAAGGGGTTATGTAGTCAGTGGTGTTATTGTGATGGAGAGACTGTAGGTGCTGTGTGTGTAAGGGGTTATGTAGTCAGTGGTGTTATTGTGATGGAGAGGCTGTAGGTGCTGTGTGTGTAAGAGGTTATGTAGTGGTGTTATTGTGATGGAGAGGCTGTAGGTGCTGTGTGTGTGTGTAAGGGGTTATGTAGTCAGTGGTGTTATTGTGATGGAGAGGCTGTAGGTGCTGTGTGTGTAAGGGGTTATGTAGTGGTGTTATTGTGATGGAGAGGCTGTAGGTGCTGTGTGTGTAAGGGGTTATGTAGTGGTGTTATTGTGATGGAGAGGCTGTAGGTGCTGTGTGTGTAAGGGGTTATGTAGTCAGTGGTGTTATTGTGATGGAGAGGCTGTAGGTGCTGTGTGTGTAAGGGGTTATGTAGTGGTGTTATTGTGATGGAGAGGCTGTAGGTGCTGTGTGTGTAAGGGGTTATTTAGTCAGTGGTGTTATTGTGATGGAGAGGCTGTAGGTGCTGTGTGTAAGGGGTTATGTAGTGGTGTTATTGTGATGGAGAGGCTGTAGGTGCTGTGTGTGTGTGTAAGGGGTTATGTAGTCAGTGGTGTTATTGTGATGGAGAGGCTGTAGGTGCTGTGTGTGTAAGGGGTTATGTAGTGGTGTTATTGTGATGGAGAGGCTGTAGGTGCTGTGTGTGTAAGGGGTTATGTAGTGGTGTTATTGTGATGGAGAGGCTGTAGGTGCTGTGTGTGTAAGGGGTTATGTAGTCAGTGGTGTTATTGTGATGGAGAGGCTGTAGGTGCTGTGTGTGTAAGGGGTTATGTAGTCAGTGGTGTTATTGTGATGGAGAGGCTGTAGGTGCTGTGTGTGTAAGGGGTTATGTAGTCAGTGGTGTTATTGTGATGGAGAGGCTGTAGGTGCTGTGTGTAAGGGGTTATGTAGTGGTGTTATTGTGATGGAGAGGCTGTAGGTGCTGTGTGTGTAAGGGGTTATGTAGTCAGTGGTGTTATTGTGATGGAGAGGCTGTAGGTGCTGTGTGTGTAAGGGGTTATGTAGTCAGTGTTGTTATTGTGATGGAGAGGCTGTAGGTGCTGTGTGTGTAAGGGGTTATGTAGTCAGTGGTGTTATTGTGATGGAGAGGCTGTAGGTGCTGTGTGTAAGGGGTTATGTAGTCAGTGGTGTTATTGTGATGGAGAGGCTGTAGGTGCTGTGTGTAAGGGGTTATGTAGTCAGTGGTGTTATTGTGATGGAGAGGCTGTAGGTGCTGTGTGTGTAAGGGGTTATGTAGTGGTGTTATTGTGATGGAGAGGCTGTAGGTGCTGTGTGTGTAAGGGGTTATGTAGTCAGTGGTGTTATTGTGATGGAGAGGCTGTAGGTGCTGTGTGTAAGGGGTTATGTAGTCAGTGGTGTTATTGTGATGGAGAGGCTGTAGGTGCTGTGTGTGTAAGGGGTTATGTAGTCAGTGGTGTTATTGTGATGGAGAGGCTGTAGGTGCTGTGTGTGTAAGGGTTATGTAGTGGTGTTATTGTGATGGAGAGGCTGTAGGGGCTGTGTGTGTAAGGGTTATGTAGTGGTGTTATTGTGATGGAGAGGCTGTAGGTGCTGTGTGTGTAAGGGTTATGTAGTCAGTGGTGTTTTTGTGATGGAGAGGCTGTAGGTGCTGTGTGTGTAAGGGGTCATGTAGTCAGTGGTGTTATTGTGATGGAGAGGCTGTAGGTGCTGTGTGTGTAAGGGGTTATGTAGTCAGTGGTGTTATTGTGATGGAGAGGCTGTAGGTGCTGTGTGTGTAAGGGGTTATGTAGTGGTGTTATTGTGATGGAGAGGCTGTAGGTGCTGTGTGTGTAAGGGGTTATGTAGTCAGTGGTGTTATTGTGATGGAGAGGCTGTAGGTGCTGTGTGTGTAAGGGGTTATGTAGTCAGTGGTGTTATTGTGATGGAGAGGCTGTAGGTGCTGTGTGTGTAAGGGGTTATGTAGTCAGTGGTGTTATTGTGATGGAGAGGCTGTAGGTGCTGTGTGTGTAAGGGTTATGTAGTGGTGTTATTGTGATGGAGAGGCTGTAGGTGCTGTGTGTGTAAGGGGTTATGTAGTCAGTGGTGTTATTGTGATGGAGAGGCTGTAGGTGCTGTGTGTGTAAGGGGTTATGTAGTCAGTGGTGTTATTGTGATGGAGAGGCTGTAGGTGCTGTGTGTGTAAGGGGTTATGTAGTTGTTTTACTGTAATGTAGACGCTTGTGGGTTGGGAGTCAATGGTCAGTGGGAACAGGTTGGTCACTGTAGACGGAACAGCTGAGCTGGGGAGCAGAATTCTGGGAGCAGCTGACGCGGGGCTGGTCCAGGCAGGAATTCTGTGATGTCAGTTGTGGGACGCTTTGCACGGTCGGACCTGGAATGCAGACTCGGGAAGGAATGCTCGGCGGTCTTATCAGTGGCGTAATTTCTCTCTGGCTTTGGGCAGTGTTGTAGTTTGCTGTTTCACCTCTCGACTCACAGAAACATAAAGCAGCTATCTTTTTTCTGTGTTGTTTGCAGTTAAGTAAAAAATCTTAATTGCACATTTTCAGCATGGATTTCAGTGGTGTAATTTTGTGCTGTGGCCGTACTGTAGACCTGGGTGCCCAGCCGTGAAGCACGTCAGTGGGTTTGGATTGCTGTATTTCGCAGCTAACCTTTTTGCCTCCCTGCACGCTCTTTTTCTGCTCGTCCTCTGGGCCTTCATTCTGCACCTGTGATGTCATAACGCGCGCGCACACTTGGCATGTGGTGAGCCGCTTAGGGTTTGTGCGAGTCCTGAGCTCTTAATTTGGTGCGCTGTCAGTCAGGGTTTGCGCTCCATGCGCAGTCACTCGGGCAGTCGCCGCCCAGCGCCGGTGTGCCGTGAATCACGGGAATCCCGCCGAGCCCTGCGATGCCCGTCGGGCTGGGTTGGGGGGGGGGGGGGGGATGGGGGGGTATGGGGGCACAGGGCGGTGACCCAGGCTCGGGTGGAGTGCATCACGGTCCTCCTGGCTGCCAGGTGCACCCGCGCCGATGGCGGGTGATCAAACAAACCTCAGCAGGGTGGGCCCCGCCCGCTTCCCGCCATGAGCACCTGAAGGCAGGGCAGGGGTAAACAGGGCTGGTCCGAGCCCTCCTTTTACCTCCAGAGTCCAGATTTATTTAAAGAGATAGGTCACTTTCTGTTTGTTTATCACGTTGGTTTTTTTGGGTGGGTAGGGGGCGGCATCTGGCAGCGTAACAGTGCTGTACAGACTGCTTTTTTTTAGATAAGAGTTCATTAAAATTATTTATTTATTTGTTTATTTGTTTGTTTGTTTGTTTGTTTTGTTGGTTTACGCCACAAATCCTGAATGCCCTGATACCAGCCTCAGTAAAGCTGGCAGGTCTTCAAGAGCTTTCTGAGCCAGTCAAAAACATACCCTAAAATGGAAATAATATTTAGAAAAAAATCCAGAAAGTGAAATGTCTCTTTAAGCTATGTTTTATTTTTTTTTCCCCCCCACCTTCTTGAGGCCTCACCCACCCCCACCCCGACTTTCCCCAACTTGAACCGAGCCGACCTCTGACCCCTGACCTGGGCGACTCGCAGGCAGGGCGCTGCTGGAATGTTCCGGCCCCTCCCTGCAGATAAACGGAGCGTGGGACACGCTGCGCTCGTGCTGAAAAAGAGATTCCAGAAGTTTCCCCTGTAACCTGACCCGTGCGGCGCGGGCGTTGGGTAGGGGGAGGGGCTAGGCTTGGAGAGAAAGCTGCGGGCCGGGGGTTATCTCTCGGGGGTTAAACTAACGTGGTGGGCGGGGCACGGACGCGGCAGGTGGTGATGACGGAAGGGTTCCTTCTTTTACCCGCCACTTCCTCCCGGCTGGAGGATGGCGCTCTCCCAAAAGTCATGCGCGTAGCGGCGAAAGAGGCGGGTCCTCTCGATGGCCAGCGGTAAACCTGGCTGAACGGACGACAGACTGAAGGAGGGAGGAACGCTGCGAACCAGGCGTGCTGTTTCGGACCGATGGCTACTGGTCTCCGGTGGACCGTCAGAGGTCACGTGGGGCTGTACTCTTACACCCCCTACACCCCCCCCCCCCCCCCCCCCCCCCCAGAGCACATGTACCCCTAATACTGAGAAGCCCACTGATCCATCCCAGTTAGTCGGTTTCTGTGTACTACTGAATAACCTTTCCTGTTGGCGTGCGTCACCTTTCAGGGGCAGGCGGTTCTCAAAAAGGGGGCGCTGTGGAGCCCTGTCCCCCAGGGCCTGTCTGTAGTGGAAGGGTGAATGAAGCCTTGTCTGCTTCTGGTCTGCACTCTGGTAGGACAGTGCCGTGGTACCCGTGAGTCAGGTACTTGAATAGCTTCAGTGAAATATCCAGTCGTATAAATGCAAGAGCTGTGCAAGTCACCCTGGATTAGCGCGTCTCCTCTGCGCTCGTAGCGTAGCGTAGCGATGCTGGAGAACATGTGCAGTGCAGCTAGGCTAGCTTTGAGCGGCAGTGGGTTTGCCCAGGCTAACGGCACGTTTATTTTACAGCATCGTTAAAGCTCCGCTGTAGTTCACCTTGTGCCAATGAGCAGAGGCACTGAGTATCTTCAGCCTTGCGCAGGCGAGTGGTGAGCTCAGAAACAGCAGATTGTTGGAGTAGGGCTCGGTATTTTATTATGAAATTTAGGCTCTGTTAACAGGCTGGTTCAGAAATGGATGCATGTTTAAAAGGTTGATTGTCTTGTGACAGAGTAATAATAATAATAGTAATAATAATGTTATTGTTATAATTATTATGACTAAATTGATTGGGAAACCTTGGACCTCACATGACTTCAGAACTGTCATTAAAGCAATATGGAAACTAATGAACCATGTGACTGTGGATTTGAAGGAAGAACAAAGTTCCAAATGAATTCTGGGAACTGTATTTCTTTGGTTTCTTGTAGAATGGTCTTCTCTCCGTTTGCCCTTTTCATATGAAGTGCATGGCCGTTAATACAGGCTCATGGGCCGATCAGCAGCAGAGGCCTTAGCTTTGTAGTTCCTTGCATGCCATAAAAATCACCCAATGTGTGGCTGGTTCAGGCACTTCATCCAGATCCACTAGGTGGCAGGTGAGCAACTTGAAAAGGCAGAAAGCAATCATTTTGCCGCCTCACGAAATGGGAATAGCAGCCATTTTGAGAGTTTACTGAAGACTCCTGTCAATCATATGGGTTTAAGGTGTGAAAATGTTTCTGCTACAGCAGTGTCCTGTGGAAATTTACTCTGGGTCAGTGAGATGTGGCAAAATGTCTTTCACGAGACTTTTTAAATTCCCCCTGTACGCACGAGCAGGGTCTGTCTCCTCTGTTAACAGCGCTGCATGTGTAGACTGCAGTGTAGACGCGCTCTGCTGGGGTCTCTGTGTGGCGTCCGTTTGTTCTGGTTAAGTTCACGTGTCCTGCAGAAATGGGCGCGGCTCTCCAGGGGCTTTGCGGCTCTCCCAGTTACTCTAACGTCTTCATTAGCCGGTTGCTTCTGTCTGATGGAAGAACTGAAGGTTTTGACGGATGTTGCATTTCCCCTCAGGAGGTGAGTTGAGAGACAGGTCCGGGCCCAGGTGTACCCTTTTTGGGTTGGCTAAAGCAGACAGGAAGCACCCCCACGTATGCCCAAATATGGGCAGCGTTGAGCTCTCTACAGTCGTGGATATCTGAGCTTTACGATGAAGATTTGTGGTTTAGTTGGTTTAAAAAAACCTGATGTGACGGCGATATTTTCAAATTTTGCAAAAAGGCATTTGTCCAGGAAACTGAAGCTGTGTGTTAAAACAGAGGCGCCGCACTACCTGGGTGACTCTACGTTAATGACTACGTCTCCGTTTCATCCTCTCAGAGGTGAATCATTAGCAGCCTTGTTTGTCGCGGCTTCTTCAGTTTCGGTAGCATGTTTGACTTCTTGCCGCTCTTGTTTGTCCGTTAGCTTTGCTATCAGCTGGAAAACAGCCACCACGGCGTTATTTATTTGCTAAATGCTGACTGCGTAACGTCTGACAGGGTTATAACTTCACCCTTGGCCCCTGCAGTCTGTGGTTTCCACATGAAACGGGAGGGCTGTCTCCTGACCCCGCCCACTTCTCCATTAAACAGACCAGTAGAAGCAAGCAGGAAGCTGTCACCATTAAGTCAGAGTTTCCAACAGTATCTGGAATTTTAGAAATTTTCTAATAGCTCTGTCACAGATGTATGGCATCATTGTGTGTATTTAGTAGGTAAGGGAGGTTTCAGTTAATTTGCATGTTCTCTGTTGATTATTTATTTACAGTAGAAGAACAGTGTAGCTGGGTGGATCTTGCGCTTTCTAATTTAGTCATTTGCAGACCATTTTCTTAACTGAACATTCTAATGCTGATGTCACAATGGCTACTGGTGACTGAAAGCAGTGGAGTTCTAGAACACTGACTCTTTGCTCTTGAAAGAGTTGAATATACGCATAAAGCTGTTCCTCCATCAGAGGACGTGGGGGCAGGTCAGAGGGCCGGGGGTACGAGGAGCAGCTGGCGGGTGCTGGGGGAGACGGGACAGCCAGCTGGCGGGTGGGTGCGAGCCCAGTTCTGCCTACCTGATCCGTCGGCTGTTCCCGCTTTGTTCACGCCAGCATGGAAAACGTGCAGGGATGCCGCTCAAAAAAAAAAAACCAGTAACTGTGTGGTCGTCCCCCACATGCACTTACACCTGTTACCTGGTGTATTTTGCCTGTTCTGTCTGCCAGTGGAGATGGTGGAGGCATGGCCCAGCTAGATTGTGGAAATTTTGTGCAACTGGTCAGCAAGCTACATAGCCCTGGATGGCTGAAGCAGTCTCTTCTCTCTCTCTCTCTTTTTCTCTCTCTCACTCACTCACACACACACACACACACACACACACACAATACCCCCACGGACGTTTTTTTGGCTGTTTTTCCGGTTTTGTGCTTTACAACACCAAATCTGTCCCTGGTTTTATTTTCTCCCAGGTAATTAACTGAACAATTTGTGCCACTGATTCGCCAGACTGTCTTCACACCTGCAGTTCCTACTCCTCAGGGACCGTGATTTCAGTTACTAGGCCCTGTATTGTACCACGGGTGTGTATAGGCTAGATAACTTTGCCTTTCATTTCACCTTTTAAGGTGTGAGATCACATAATAAGCAATTAGAATGTTGTGAACTGAACATTCTGATGCTGATGTCACAGTCGCGATTGGCGATTAAAAGCAATGGTGTTCTAGAACACTGACTTAGAATTGGGGGGAAAAAACCACAGAAGGTTCAGAAGGTTAAATTCCTGTGTTATTTCTTCACCAGCGTCACCCTGCATAATGTTTTGCTGTTGAGCAGGTTATTGCACCCTCGTAGCTCATTCTTAAATCTTTCAGCACAGGGTATTCCACATAGTCAGCCATATGAGAGTTGTCAATATGAATTAAATGTGTGCTATTTTTTGTCATAAATGGGAAATCCTACACAGAATAAGATGCGATGACCCAGATTGTAAAGTTGCAGTGCCATATCAGATTGGTGTGAAATGAAAGCTAAAAGTCGGCATTTTAGGATTTGAAGAGAGAAGCACAACAACTTTCATACCTCAAAATAATCAATAATGGGCTTTGATTTTGCTTAAGAAATATGTAGGATGACCCTTACTGTCAGTGGAACAGGGCATAATTACAGAAACAGTATGTACTACTGTGTAGTTCTTATGTTACTCTTTTGGAAACATTACTATGGACAGTATAGAAAGTACATATGCAATGATGCCATTTGTGGGACTGTTGTGAAATTATTTTTTTTGGGGGGGGGGGTTGTGTGGAGTGCATCCGGCATTAATTGATTCTATGATCGAATGATAATCGATTCAAGTTTTGATGCAGCGATTAATCGCTCCGGTACGTTTAGATCCTGATTGTTTCCCCAAAGTGTCCGGCGATGAAAGAGCACTGCCGATGGCTTCAGGGGGATTATTTGAATAGCTGCTGATGGGCGTTGAGTAGAACTTTATTCATAGCGAAAGCTAGTCTTTATGTTGCGTGAGACCGCAGTGACTGTCGGAGTATTGTTGAGTTCCGCCTCAGTGTCAGTAAACTGCTGAGTATTTGACAATAGGCTGAATGATTTTAAACAGGGCCACCCAACCCTGCTCCTGGAGATCTACCATCCTGTAGCTTCTCAGTTCAACTATAATGTGTCACACCTGATTCTATGAATGAGCAGTTCAGTGAAATCTCTAGTTGTATTGAGGTGTGCTTTGTTAGGGTTGGAGTGAAAACCTACAGGACGTTAGATCTCCAGGAACAGGGTTGGGCAGCCCTGCTCTAGCTGTTGAACGAGGTGTGCTTTGTTAGGGTTGGAGTGAAAACCTACAGGACGTTAGATCTCCAGGAACAGGGTTGGGCAGCCCTGCTCTAGCTGTTGAACGAGGTGTGCTTTGTTAGGGTTGGAGTGAAAACCTGCAGGATGGTAGATCTCCAGGAACAGGGTTGGGCAGCCCTGCTCTGGCTGTTGAACGAGGTGTGCTTTATTAGGGTTGGAGTGAAACCCTACTGCATGATAGATCTCCAGGAGTGGGCTTGGGCAGCCCTGATTTTAAAGAAAGATTATTTGACTGATTTGGTCTAGTCCATTAAAAACAATGCTCAGCATCTGCAGCCCTACACTCGGTGCTGTGTTGTAGTGTAATTACTGCTGGGGTGACCCCATCCCTGGCCGATGGGCGGAGTCTTCCACATAAACTTGCCCGTTTGGGTCCGCTGCTCCTTCAGACATTGGCCAAATGCGTTTGGACTTCCCCGAGTCTTTACCCTGGTCACATGGCACGCGGGGGGTCGTGCGACTGCGGCGGTGGCGGCTCACCACCAAAGGAACACAGAGCCAGGTAGCGTGAGAAGTTTGGCGCCCACAGGGAAGTGAGAGCGACCGCGTTCAATGTAAGGGAGGAAGGGTGTGTTCGTGTATTTATTTATTTATTTACTTCCCATGAGTTAAGATAGATGACATTGGTTTCTCCTGGTTTATACACACACACACACGCACACCACACACACACCCCCCACACACACGCAGAATATTTCTGTGTTATAGTGCATCGCTGAGCTGTTCTCTCCCCCCCTCCCCCACTTGTACTCAGTCTTACTTTTTTTTGTGTGCGCAATGATTGCGCAATCTCCACCCTTCTGCAGAGGGCATTTATGTTTTCTACTCGCCTTACAAAAATTGCTTCTTTATATTCATGTGTTGGTGCTGTTGCCTTGGAAACCACATCCCATGCCAAATTGTGGAGACAACCTTCCTAGTTCCTGGAATGAGGGAGAGAGGGAGGGGGAGCAAGAGGGAGAGGGAGAGGGAGAGGGGGAGGGAGAGGGAGAGAGAGAAAGAGGGGAAGGCAGAGAGGGGGAGGAGAGGTTGTTGGAGCAGACGTTTTTGGGTTTTCTCTGGTGTAATCTGTGAGTGTGGGTCACGGTGACTGATAGGCCTCCGGTGTGCTCCTCCCAGTTACCACAGCAACCGCCTTGTTCCAGTACACACACACGCACATACAAACACACTACCAGGTATACCTTATATAAGAGTGTGATGTTTATTTTTAAACCAAATGTTCAGTAATAGCCTAATAAGAAAGTGACTTTGCTTAATCGGGGAAACTGAACATGCAAGGCCTGACTGCATTAGTGCATTAACCTGACATCATTAAAATTATTATTATAAGATCATTATTATCACTATTATTATCATAATTAAGGGGATATTTTTTTCAGGCAATTTTTGAAAAGTTATTACAAGGTTTATTTTCACAAATGGATTTTAGCTTGACTGGTTTTTACAGGAGAGATGGGTGCTGTTCTGCATTTTGAGTCCTAGAGCCTGAGAGTCAGCAGACGCTGCTCTGTATTTCCCCCAATGTGTAGTACTTCAGCTGCTTGACCTTTCAGGCTAATGGACTCCTCCTCTTCCTCTCCCTCTTTCTTCCTCCTCCCAGGTGCGATTCCCCTCCCCCCACTCTCTGCCGTGTCCTCGGGCTACGATTGGCCGGATCTTCTGCATTTGTGGGCTGTGATTGGACGACTGCCGCCTGGGTGGGCTGTGATTGGCTGACGTTGAAGATGTGTGGTCTCTGAGGCACGTCACCCACAGCAGCTTAGACTCTCCGCCAGGCATCCAGCAAGTACACGGTACTATTATCCCTCCCTCTCTCTCTCCGTCTCTCTCACTGCCCATCTCTCTCTTTCTCCCTCTCTCTGTGTGGCCATCTCTCTCTTTCTTCGTCTCTCACACTGCCCGTCTCTCACACTGCCCATCTCTCTCTTTCTCTCTCTGTCTATCTCCGTCTGTCACACTGTCCATGTCTCTCTTTCTCCCTCTCTCTCTCTCTCACACTGCCAATCTCTCTCTTTCCCTCTCTCTCTCTCTCTCTCTCTCTGCTTCCTGGTTGTTAGGAGGCAGGCCTGGTCAGAAATGTGAAGAAGTGAATTGGATGGGATTTGGCTTTTGAATTGATTTTACTCCTGTGCCATTAAGACTGCTGTGGTTTGCATCATCATCACTATCATCACCGCAGTCTTCCTCAATGCCTCTGTTCCCTTCATGAACACACACACACACACACACACACACACACACACACCTCTGTCTCAGTTCCTCCTGCTCTGGTAGAAGTGGGGGATGGGTAACTGTTGGATTTCGGGGGGGGGGGGGGGGGGGACTTCTAAAGGTGATCCTCCCTCTAACCTGTACACATGCACACACACAGTGACACACACGCTCACACATGCGCACTCTCACACATACACACACTGTGACACACACACAGTAGTGATACACACACACAGTGACACACATGCTCACACATGCACACTCTCTCTCACAAACACACTCACACATGCACACTCTCACACATACACACACAGTGATACACACACACACAGTGACACACACGCTCACACATGCACACTCTCTCTCACACACACACACACACACACACACACTCACACATGCACACTCACACATACACACACTGTGACACACACACAGTGATACACACACACACACAGTCACACACACAGTGACACACATGCATACTCTCTCTCACACACTCACACATACACACACAGTGACACATACACACACACACACACACAGTCACACACACAGTGACACATACACACACTGTGACACACACACAGTGATACACACACACACACAGTCACACATACACACACTGTGACACACACACAGTGATACACACACACACACAGTCACACATACACACACTGTGACACACACACAGTGATACACACACACACACAGTCACACATACACACACTGTGACACACACACAGTGATACACACACACACACAGTCACACACACAGTGACACACACACACACACACACACAGTCACACACACAGTGACACATACACACGCACGCACTTGCTGGTGATTAATGGGGGAGCTGTTTCCGTGTCCCTCCCCCACAGTGAAGCGGCTGCAGACTGCGGGCTGTGCTTTGTCCCTCCGGCAGCTGCTGTTTTGTGTCCCTGAGGTATGCGCGTGGGGGGTGGGGTGAGGGGGGGGGGTGTGTCTGTGTGCTGTGCAGGAGGGGGGGTGGGTGTGGGGGTAATTATGGGGCTTCTTGGGTAGATTTATCACCTCTCCTCTCATTCTGTCCTCCCCTGAAGGGGGGCTGGGGGGCGGGGGTCACGGTGCCATACAGGGCGGGGGCTGGTGACCCAGTGGCCACAGCTGAGGATGGAGTACCGGGGGTGGACACACACACACACACACACACTCATACACGTGCGCATACACACGCGCACACAGTGACACGCACACTCATACACGCGCACATGCAGACAAACAGTGACACGCACATACACACACACACAGATTTCTGTCCTTTTTGAACCTTAGTGCTATGGCCGTCATGTGTAGTTTGTGCAGCTGGAGTTGAATGAGAGGTGCACGTGTATAAGCGCGCGCGCGCGTGTGTGTGTGTGTGTGTGTGTGTGTGTGTATGCATTTGTAAGTGAACTTATATGTGAGTCACAAGGGATAGCTCACTTGCTGCTGTGAGTGGAAGTATCAGCTGAGTGTGCTGTAGTTGTGTTGCTGTTGGTTTTGGTGATGCATGAGTCGTAAGTCACGGCGTGGGTCAGCCCTTTGACTGCCTGCAATGGATGTAAAAATCCCTCTGAGCCGCTCTCTTACCGGCCTCTGATTCGCTGCAAGCCCCCGTCACCACGGTGATGAATAAATGGACACTGTTTGCATAGAGAAGAGGGTGTGAAGTGAGCTTGAATGAATTGCGTTGTGAAGTAGCCGAACTCGACTCGTACCGCTAATGATTAACCCGGACGGTCCTTACCGTCAGAAATTAGTTAGCAGAGTGTTTTGTTTTTTTTGTTTCTCAACATTGCTTCTGTGAATCACAAAGCGTGTTGTCACTCTTTTGGGGTCTGAGGTTTGAGCTTAATTTATTGTGCCGTTTGTCCTTGTTCAAAGAATCCTTTTTGGCTGTGCTTGTGGCTCAGTTCAGACACCAACTGCAGTCTCTCCTGAGCCTTAGACCGGACTGTCAGTGTTACAGGAGACAGCAGGAAGGTGTAATGTGACTGTCAGTGTTACAGGAGACAGCAGGAAGGTGTAATGTCTGTCAGTGTTACAGGAGACAGCAGGAAGGTGTAATGTCTGTCAGTGTTACAGGAGACAGCAGGAAGGTGTAATGTGACAGTCAGTGTTACAGGAGACAGCAGGAAGGTGTAATGTGACAGTCAGTGTTACAGGAGACAGCAGGAAGGTGGAATGTGACAGTCAGTGTTACAGGAGACAGCAGGAAGGTGTAATGTGACAGTCAGTGTTACAGGAGACAGCAGGAAGGTGGAATGTGACTGTCAGTGTTACAGGAGACAGCAGGAAGGTGTAATGTGACAGTCAGTGTTACAGGAGACAGCAGGAAGGTGTAATGTCTGTCAGTGTTACAGGAGACAGCAGGAAGGTGTAATGTCTGTCAGTGTTACAGGAGACAGCAGGAAGGTGTAATGTCAGTCAGTGTTACAGGAGACAGCAGGAAGGTGTAATGTGACAGTCAGTGTTACAGGAGACAGCAGGAAGGTGTAATGTGACAGTCAGTGTTACAGGAGACAGCAGGAAGGTGTAATGTCTGTCAGTGTTACAGGAGACAGCAGGAAGGTGTAATGTCTGTCAGTGTTACAGGAGACAGCAGGGAGGTGTAATGTCTGTCAGTGTTACAGGAGACAGCAGGAAGGTGTAATGTGACAGTCAGTGTTACAGGAGACAGCAGGAAGGTGTAATGTCTGTCAGTGTTACAGGAGACAGCAGGGAGGTGTAATGTCTGTCAGTGTTACAGGAGACAGCAGGAAGGTGTAATGTCTGTCAGTGTTACAGGAGACAGCAGGAAGGTGTAATGTGACTGTCAGTGTTACAGGAGACAGCAGGAAGGTGTAATGTGACAGTCAGTGCTACAGGAGACAGCAGGAAGGTGGAATGTGACTGTCAGTGTTACAGGAGACAGCAGGAAGGTGGAATGTGACTGTCAGTGTTACAGGAGACAGCAGGAAGGTGTAATGTGACAGTCAGTGTTACAGGAGACAGCAGGAAGGTGTAATGTCTGTCAGTGTTACAGGAGACAGCAGGAAGGTGTAATGTCTGTCAGTGTTACAGGAGACAGCAGGAAGGTGTAATGTCAGTCAGTGTTACAGGAGACAGCAGGAAGGTGTAATGTGACAGTCAGTGTTACAGGAGACAGCAGGAAGGTGTAATGTGACAGTCAGTGTTACAGGAGACAGCAGGAAGGTGTAATGTCTGTCAGTGTTACAGGAGACAGCAGGAAGGTGTAATGTCTGTCAGTGTTACAGGAGACAGCAGGGAGGTGTAATGTCTGTCAGTGTTACAGGAGACAGCAGGAAGGTGTAATGTGACAGTCAGTGTTACAGGAGACAGCAGGAAGGTGTAATGTCTGTCAGTGTTACAGGAGACAGCAGGGAGGTGTAATGTCTGTCAGTGTTACAGGAGACAGCAGGAAGGTGTAATGTCTGTCAGTGTTACAGGAGACAGCAGGAAGGTGTAATGTCTGTCAGTGTTACAGGAGACAGCAGGAAGGTGTAATGTGACTGTCAGTGTTACAGGAGACAGCAGGAAGGTGTAATGTGACAGTCAGTGCTACAGGAGACAGCAGGAAGGTGGAATGTGACTGTCAGTGTTACAGGAGACAGCAGGAAGGTGTAATGTCTGTCAGTGCTACAGGAGACAGCAGGAAGGTGTAATGTGACTGTCAGTGTTACAGGAGACAGCAGGAAGGTGTAATGTCTGTCAGTGCTACAGGAGACAGCAGGAAGGTGTAATGTGACTGTCAGTGTTACAGGAGACAGCAGGAAGGTGTAATGTCTGTCAGTGTTACAGGAGACAGCAGGAAGGTGTAATGTCTGTCAGTGTTACAGGAGACAGCAGGAAGGTGTAATGTGACAGTCAGTGTTACAGGAGACAGCAGGAAGGTGTAATGTGACAGTCAGTGTTACAGGAGACAGCAGGAAGGTGTAATGTCTGTCAGTGTTACAGGAGACAGCAGGAAGGTGTAATGTGACTGTCAGTGTTACCGGAGACAGCAGGAAGGTGTAATGTCTGTCAGTGTTACAGGAGACAGCAGGAAGGTGTAATGTCTGTCAGTGTTACAGGAGACAGCAGGAAGGTGTAATGTGACTGTCAGTGTTACAGGAGACAGCAGGAAGGTGTAATGTGACTGTCAGTGTTACCGGAGACAGCAGGAAGGTGTAATGTGACTGTCAGTGTTACAGGAGACAGCAGGAAGGTGTAATGTGACTGTCAGTGTTACAGGAGACAGCAGGAAGGTGTAATGTGACTGTCAGTGTTACAGGAGACAGCAGGAAGGTGTAATGTCTGTCAGTGTTACAGGAGACAGCAGGAAGGTGTAATGTCTGTCAGTGTTACAGGAGACAGCAGGAAGGTGTAATGTCTGTCAGTGTTACAGGAGACAGCAGGAAGGTGTAATGTCTGTCAGTGTTACAGGAGACAGCAGGAAGGTGTAATGTGACAGTCAGTGTTACAGGAGACAGCAGGAAGGTGTAATGTGACAGTCAGTGTTACAGGAGGCTGACAGACCTCCTGTGAGTTGCTGATCCATAGGCGCAGTTAAGTTTTGGGGATATTGCATATTGGGTACCTGCATGCTCTGATTTGTGACACAGCATGACGCTAATCCTGTGTTACCCTCACCATTTGCCTAATCTGAAGGGCATTATTTGCAGTAATGTTGTGAGCGTGTGTGTGAATGGGGGAGCGTATATGTGTGATGTGGCGTGCGTGTTTGTTTGTTCGTGTGTGTGTATGTGTGTGTAGTGCAGGTGCCCAGTGCATATTGCGTTACCTTTAGCGGGCACTCTTATCCAGAGCAGTTTACAAGGCTTTGGCGCTTCTTACGTAGTGCTTTTATACAGCTGGATGTGTACTGAGGCCATGCTGGCTAAGTGCCTTACTGCAGGGCTCAGCGGCAGGGTCCTGCCTGCGAGTGGAGCCTGCAGCATTTACCTTACAGGTGCAGTGCCCCCGCGGTGTGAACGTGCACACGGGGCAGGGCTGGGCTTCTCACCCTGTGCTGCTGCTGCGCTGGAGCTGTGGGCTGTTTGAGCTCAAAGGTGGGGAAGAGAAGAGTAAACATGCGTCTGACGAGACCCTGTGTGTGTGTGTGTGTGTGTCTGAGAGTGCGCACGCGCGCGCGCGTGTGTGTGTGTGTATGTGTGTGTGTCTGAGAGTGTGTGCGTGTGTGTGTCTGTGTGTGTGTCTGAGAGTGTGTGTGTGCGTGTGTGTGTCTGTGTGTGTCTGCGTGTGTGTATGTATGTGTGTGTGTCTGAGAGTGTGTCTGTGTGTGTGTGTGTGTGTGTGTGTCTGAGAGTGTGCGTGCGTGCGTGTGTGTCTGTGTGTGTGTATGTGTGTGTGTCTGAGAGTGTGTGCGTGTGTGTGTCTGTGTGTGTGTCTGAGAGTGTGTGTGTGCGTGTGTGTGTCTGTGTGTGTGTATGTGTGTGTGTGTGTCTGAGAGTGTGTGTGTGCGTGTGTGTGCGTGTGTATACGTGTCCCTCATCCTCTTGGCCTAATGGGGGCGCAATAGTAACATGGAGAGAAGTAAAGGGGAGAGATTAGCGTGTGGCTGATTAACAGTAAGAGCACACGCTCTCTCTCTCTCTCTCTCTCTCACACACACTCGGGCGTGCTCGTGTGAAGTGTGTGTTAGCAGCAGGCCCCGTTAGATAGGAGATGAATGAGTCTGTGCAGCCTGAACCAGCCGCTGGTACAGCTGTGCACCACACAGGACGAACTTGCTCAGTACGTGTACACGCTACATGCACGAAAAGTACTGAACACGCACATGCTAAATGCACGAAAAGCACTCAACACACACACTACATACATGAAAAGCACTCAACACACACAGTACATACCTACCGATGGTATATTGTGTGTTGGTGTGAAATATATTCCCACAGATGCTGTATTTTGTGTTAGTGTGAAATATATACTCACAGATGGTATATTCTGTGTTAGTGTACGATTTATTCCCACAGAGGGTATATTCTGTGTTAGTGTGAAATATACCCACAGATGTTATGTTCAGGGTTAGTATGAAATATATACCCACAAAAAGTATATTCTGTGTTAGTGTGAAATATATTCCCACATATGGTATATTGTCTGTTAGTGTGAAATATACCCACAGATGTTATGTTCAGTGTTAGTATGAAATATATACCCACAGAAGGTATATTCTGTGTTAGTGTGAAATATATTCCCACAGATGGTATATTTTTGTTATGTTGCATTCACAGTCCTTCTCCCTTCCCTGTACGTCTAACCTACATACCCACATCGATCACTCACAGGACTGAATGACTCATTTACAGAGTAATCTCTTCCTCTGAACTGCCGATTACTCAGCGCGCAAGTACGCCTGTTCAGTGAAGAGAGACTCGCTGCCCTTGTGTGTGGGCGGTCCGGGAAAAGGAGTGTGTGTGTGTGTGTGTGCGCGCGCGTTTGTGAGCGTGAGAGAGCAAGTATGTGTGAGCCTGAGTGCAAGTGTGTGCATTTGAGAGCGTGAGAGAGCAAGCATGTGTGAGTTTGTGATCGTGCGAGAAAGACTGAGAAAAAGAGAGAGGGAGGGGCAAAGAGATAGGAGAGAGAAAAGAGAGAGAGAGAGAGATGAAAATAGAAGGAGACAGGCCTCCGGGGTGCAGGAGCGGTGTCTCGAGACAGGAAGTGGATCCAGCGTGTCCCGCTGCTCAGGGGTGGTGCTGTCCGTTGAATAGCTCACGAAACACTGGGCTGCTCACTGGGCCAGCCAGCCAGGATCAAACCCCAGCAGACACAGGGTGCTCTCTCTTTGCACTGATAATGATTTTCAGTTTTAAATAACGCCGCACGAAAAGGGATTTTACCACCGCTCTTGTGCGTTGGACTGTTTGTTTTTCGCATGCTGCAGTCACGTGACTGCGCTTTGCTCAAATTGTAACGTTGAACTGAACCGTAGGCTGTGGGTCGCGGGGACGTTGGCATTGGCGGCTGGCTGCTGTGGATCCCTGAGTTGTCTGACGGCGTGTAAGGTTTGGTTTCGGACGTGGCCTGATGTAATGACAGGGCTGTGTTGCCTCTGACATCCAGGCCTTGCGCGAGTTTGAGAGGCCGACTGATGTGTCTGAGAAGCTATTTCCTTCCTAGCGTAGCTATCAGCGCTTTTCTGCAGATGCATTTTTTTTTCCCCCGGATGATTCAGCATGTGTTAATCATTGATGACGATTGTCCACCAAAGTCTTAGCCTCCCAAATTGGCAAACGAAAAGTCATTGTATTTTAAAAACAAAAAAAAACAGCCCCGAATAATCTGTCTAACAGTATTCATTCAACGGGTAGCCACTAGTCAGTTAGTAACGGTGGGGACACCAAATGTCTCACCCAACTGTAAAAAAACAAAACCAAACGTTTGACTTTTGAAAAAATCACAATGCTAATTTAAAGGTAAATATTACTCGTTTCATTCTAAATATTACTCGTTTCATGCTAGTTTCATTGCTGGTTAGCGAATTACTTTAGATTGGTAGCACATAGTCATAAGTTGGCAAAGCATGTGTTTAACAAATCCACCAATCTTTAACTTGTTCAGAAGGGTCAATATCTCATGGTTACTGTTTCAATGTAGTTAAATGGTAATGTAGTCTATAGATTAGTGAATCTGAGCAGCTGGCTAGCTAGCGATCTGCCTACGTGGCACTTAGTTGATTGTAACTGAAATCAATGTAGCCTGCTCAACTTATTTTTTTGTTCAGTATTACCATCGCGTGAGCTCATCATATTCCAGGGAGGGTTTTGCGTCTTCTGACAGGAATCCTTTGTGCTCTTTTGTGGATGCTTGTTGGAACGGGGGAAACTCCTCCACTGCCCCCTGGTGGAGTGGAGTGGCCCTGCTGCGGGTGGTGAACTGCGGTGGGCGTAAGGCGCTGTTGGGGTTGGGGTTTGTCCGGCCCGGGCCGGCTGGGTTTGTGAGGCGGTGGCGTGGGATCCGGCTCGTTTCGGACCCCCGCCCCCGGGCCGGTGGGACCCCCCTGGTAGTATCCACGTATGCGGCGCCTGTCTCCACAAGCTGTACCACCCCTGTCTGTGCTTCCTCCCTGGCTCGCTCCCATCCTCATCCTCTCTCTCTCTTCCTGCCAGTGCTTTCCCTTCTGTCTTCCTGTCCTCCCTCCATCTCTCTCTCCCCCTCTCTATCCTGCTTTCCCTCTCCCCTCTCTTGCTTTCTCTCTCCCTCTCTCTCCTCTTTCTCTCTTTTTCTCTCTCTCCCTCCATATTCCCCTCTCTCTCGCTTTTGTTTCTGCAGCAGTTCAGTCTAGACATGTGTGAATGTGACACAAGCAGGCGGGGAGGAAGGAGGGGGGTGGGGGGTTGGGGGTAAGAGCAGATAAGTCAGAGCTTCATTGGTGTGGGGGTGGGGAGGGCCAGGAGTCCACCAGCCTGTGTGTGTGTGGGGGACGGGGGGACGGAACAGAGCAGGCACTCCAAAGGACTGAGGGGTTGGGGGAAGGTGTGTGTGTGTGAGAGAGAGAGAGCGCGAGAGAGAGACTGGCCTCTAGCTATTGATGGGAAAAGAAAAAAAGGAAGGGCGGAGCGTGAGGGGAAGAGAGAGAGAGCACGAGAGAGTGAGAGAGAGAGAGAGAGTGGGAGGGATCGTACTGGTTTAAAGTATCCTCAATGAGGAAGTGGAAGAGAGAGAGAGAGAGAGAGAGAAAGGGAGAGAGCCATTTTCAGTGTGGAGAGAAAGCCGCCTGGTCTGCCTCGAGCTTGCGTGTGTGAGAGTGTGAGAGAGAAACGGAGAGAGAGAGCGCCAGCGAGACGGAAAGAAAGAAAGAAAGAAAGAAAGAAAGAGCTGAAGGAGAACTCCCTTTCCGGACCCTTTAAACGGAAGACCCCAGCGTCCCTCCCTCCCCCTCTTCCTCTCTCTCTCTCTCTCTCTCTCTCTGTGTGTGTGCGCGGGATGGGCGCTCGTGGGGCCGCGGCGGCGCCGGGTTCGGGACGGCGGTAAGCCTGCGAGCGTGTGGGGGAGGGGGCTCGGCCGGTATGGAGAGGGGAGCGCTGGCCTGGCCGGCTACAGCGGCAGCTGGCCCCTCCTGATCCACCCCCCCCCCCCCCCCCCCCCCCTCCCGAATCTTCTCCGGCTTTCCCCTCTCCTCTCTCGGGCGCTTGGGACAGGAGAGCGGGGCGGTTTTTTCCCCCCTCTCTCCCCTGCTGACGCAAGGGTTGCGTGCGCGTCCCGTGTGTGTTTCTGTGGATTTACCGCCAGCCGCGAAAGCCGGGCCTCTGACCCTCCGGGGGTTTTTGGGAAGAGGGACACCGAGACCTTCTCTTCCCCGCCCCCAGCCCGGTTGGATTTATTTATTCTTTTTTTTTTACAAAGAACCCTTTAAATGGATTACAGAATGCATTCCAAGTCTAACGATTTGCTGGATTTCCAGACTCTGGACGCTCTCCTGGAAAAGATCGCCCATTACTCGGTGGCAGTGAAAAGGTAACGAGGCCGGCTGGCTCCTCCGGTGTTTGTGGTGTGGTAGTGTGTAGCTGCGCGTGCGGGTCGGAGGCCAGAGGGGAATGAATGAGCGGGGCTTGTGCGGCGGGCTCTTGCAGAGTTTTTTTACTGGCGTTTGTTCGCTCCGTCGCCGTTTCCGTGCTCCGCTCGTGCGGCCCGTCTCCTGGAGACCCAGCAGGCCGGCGTACCAGCAGTTTTGGGAAGTGAAAGTCAACTCGTCTAACCTGTATTCCAGCGAATTGTTTTCATAGATGGGTGCCAGCATTTGAAACACTCCTCCCCGCCCCCCCCCCACCCCCATCCACTACGCGCACACACACACACACACACACACACACACACACACACACGCACAAACCTCATCCACAACTCCCGGCGGCTTGCAACACTTCCTGGTCTGTTCTTTGTAGCAGCGGTTAGAACAAAAAAAAAAAAAGAAAAAGGCCTTGATTGGAACAGTGTGAACTCTGTGGCTATTTGTGTTTTTAATGGCTGCATTGTTTGCTCTGCTACCCTTAAGATAGGGTGGAATCTCTCTCTCCCTTTCGCTCTGTCTCTCTCTCTCTCTCCCCCCCCCCTTTCTCTCTCTCACAGCAGGGGAGTTGGGGAGAGGGGGAAAGGGGGTGGGGTGGAGGGAGGGCCTCATTTGTTGTAGCAGAAAGGAAGTTTTGGAGAAATGCTCCATTTCTGAGAAAGACTTTATAACTGTGTGTGTGCTTGTGTGGAAGCGTGTGTGTATGTGTGTGTGCATGCGCACGTGTGCATGTTTGTGTAGATGTGTGTGCTTGTGTGTGTGTGTGTGTGTGTGTGTGTGTGCATGTTTTTGTAAATGGTTGTGTGCTTGTGTGTGTGTGAGGGGTGAAAGGTACAGTGGGTGCTCTCTGTGTGTGTTCCCCTCAGGAGCAGGGCAGTGTTGTACTAGCCCTGCAGCATTAGCCCTGGGCTTGGTCCGGGCCCCTCTCTGTCGGGTCGAGCCCACGTGGGTCCTCTCTTTGCTGGGCCTCTGTGTACTCCCACCGCCTGGCTCCGGCTGCAGGCCCCAGGGACCTCCACTGCCAAAAACAATCTGCTGTTTGGGCTGTGAATTATCTGCTGGCTTAAAAACATAGAACATTAGACACTGCCTCTGTTTTAAATTACAAAGGCAGGCTGTACTAACCTTCTCCTCCCCCCTCTCATGCACACACGCACACACACAAACACACACACACAACCACAGGGTTGAATCTGAGAGTGAGTGTGTCTGTGAGACAGGGAGAGTTGTGCAAGAATCGTGTTGGCGTCTGTGTGCGCATGTGTGTGTTTGCGCTCAGCAGGAAGTGTTGTGTAACATGTTAAAATGGCTGCGTGTGACTGTGCTTGTGTGAGAGAGAAGCAGAGTGTGTGTGGTGTGTGTGTGAGAGAGAGAGAGAAAGAGAGAGAAGCAGAGTGTGTGTGGTGTGAAGTGGCTGTTGCCTCTGATGGTGCTTCCAGTTTTCATTTATTCTGTTTTCTGTCAGGCTTCCTGCCTGTGGCTTTGCAGTTCCAGGTCAATCATCCTCAAGCCCCACCATTACTCATCAGTGCCCCTCTCCCCCAGAGTGTGTGTGTAAAACTGCGTGCATGTGCGTGTGTTGTGCTTGCGTGTGTGTGTGTGTGTGTGTGTGTGTGTGTGCGTGCATGCGTGTGTTTTGTGTGTGTGTGTGTTGTGTGTGTGTTGTGCGTGCATGTGTTGTGTGTGTGTGTGTGTGTGTGTTGTGTGTGTGTGTGTGTGTGTGTGTTGTGCGTGTGTGTGTGTGTGTTGTGCGTGTGTGTGTGTGTTTGTTGTGCGTGTGTGCATTTGTACGCACGTATGTGTATGCGTGTGTAGTGTGTGTGTGTGTTGTGCGTGCGTGCGTGCGTGCATGTGTGCATTTGTACGCACGTATGTGTATGCGTGTGACCTCTGGCTACCGAGTCGTTTCCCCCCAGCCCAGTGTTTTTCAGAAATGGTCACCAGTGAAGTTCAGTTTAAATCCGCGCGGCGGCGCGCGTGCAGAAGTGCCGTTCTGGCTCCTTGCTCGCAGACTCCATCACTGGTCAGAGCGCTGTGCCGCATCGCGTCGCTGTCCTCTGAACGCTCCTGTGCTTCCGTGCCAACGGATAGCTTTGCCCTCCCGCGGGCAATGACCCGTCTTCACCCCGCGACGATCCGTCTGCGGAAGACGCACGGAATGATGCGCGCTGGCGAAGGGCGGGACTTGTGCGCGCGTGGACGGGTAACGCTGGAACGCCGCGGCAGCAGCCGTGGAGCCGACGGGACGTTTGTGACGAGGCTCGGAGCGTAAGGGCAGTAGAACCAGGTTTCCACTGTCTGTCTAAAAGGAAAAACTCATCCTAGATCAGCACCTTATGAATACTGGCACGGGTTTATTTGGGTGTCTTGAGATGATTTATGAATACAGACCCGGGTCCATTTTGGTGTCTGAGTTGCTTTATGAATACAGACCCAGGTCCATTTGGGTGTCTTGAGATTCTTTATGAATACAAACCCAGGTCCATTTGGGGTTTTTTTAGATGTTTTATGTATACAGACCCAAGTTCCTTTTTGGTGTCTGAGATGCTTCATGATTACAGGTCCATAAATTTTCATATCTGAGATGTTGGATCAGTGAAAGTGCTCTGCTTAGACTGTGGCCTCAGTATACAAACCACTCGGCAGGTTGTTAAATTATGAAAATGTTGAATACATTCATTTTCCATTTTGCCGATCCTCTTGGTCAAAGTCTGAGGACTTTATATTATTAGAATTATTATTTTAATCTTATTATGACTTTTTTTTCCCCCACATAATCCATTTATACAGCTAGGTATGAAAGTCCAGCAATTGTGGTTAACTGCCGTTCTCAACGGTTCAACAGCCCCCCCCCCCCCCCCGTCTTGATCGGAGGTCAGTCCTTTCGGCTGGCCCGCACTCTGGAACATTAGACCTGAACTCAGAATATTTGCTTTACCGCAGAGCCGCTCGGCCTGGCTTTTGGGGTGAACTTTGGTCTTCTGAAAACAAATGCTTTCCCTCTCAGTCCTACTGCTGTGACATTACTGGGGAGAGAATGCGTGTACGACACATCCTCTTAACGTCTGCATTGTGGGGAAAGGCATCGCAGGGATTCCCAGTAACGTTTTTGAACGAGCGACTGTTGTGTTGTTTGGTAAATGTAAGAGTTGGTGTCAGTGTTCTCAGAAGGGACTGTGGACCCCTCGCTCTCCCTTTCTTCTTCTCAATATATGATGTGCATATTTAGCCTGGCAGAACATTTATAAGTTACCCGTATATTTGTTTCTGGCAGAATCAAACTACGTTCAGCTGCTCTTTTTCTCTCTCTCGTGGTTTGTGTTGCTATCTCCCCCCCCCCCCCCCCCCCCCCACCACCTGAAAGCATAAGACTGACCCGGGCACAGATCCCTTCCACCTCTGGAAAGTTCTTTCTGCCCAAGGGGTGTGCTTTGCTTCCTGAGAGAAAGAACGTTGGTAGCTGCACCAGTGCTGTCATACCTCCACCCCCCCCCCCCCACCCCCATTCCCATCCCCCTCTCCGGGGTTCCCTTCTCCCTCCTCCTCTCCCACACGCTTGGAGGAGATTCTCATGTTTCCCTCGCTCTTCTCTGATCCTCAGAATTCATTATTAACACGCATGTGTGTGTGTGTATATGTGTGTGTGTGTCTGAGTGTGTGTGTGTGTGTGTGTGTGTGTATGTGTGCGTGTGTCTGAGTGTGTGTGTGTGTGTGTGGTTTCTAAAGGTTGGCGGCGGACTGTCAGCCCACCTTGCTTTTAACTTCTCCCCCCCCCCCACCCCCCCACCGCCTTTTTGACTGGCGACACTCTAGCCATTTGCTTGAAAGCAAAGTCATACATTATTCATCGGCTTTACTACACTGAAGATGCCCCCGTCATCCTGACTTTCCAATTTACCTTCTGTAATATTTTCTTCCTCCCCCCCTTTCTGTCTCTCCTCTTCCATCATCTCTTCTTTCAACCTTTCCTTCCTTCCTTCCTTCCTGTTTTTCCCCAGCACCTGATTCCATTAGGCCCCTGCCTTGCTGTCTGATCTTCGGTTACAGGACCTCTAGAGCCATCAAACGTCACACCTGCCTTGTTCGCCTCCCCCCCTTCCCCCCATCTTTGCCCGAATGCCTGTGGCCCTGACACACCAGCGGCAGCGCAGTCTTCTTTCCCTTTTTGCGGGGATGAAAGGGGCGCTGCGGATGCACGGATTTCCGCGTTTCCGAGCTCACCGGCGCCAATTATGAGACTTTGCATCGATGCAATTATTACTTAGCTCCGCCTGCACTTAACCGATAATCTCATAATGATCACCACGGATGCGCTGTGAAACGCACATGGAAGTCTGAAGCGCTTTCGTGCAACTCTTTCATCTTGTTTTCTGCCCTGCCCACGCTTTTTAAATTTCTTGGGTAGACAAACTTCCAAAAAAAACAAAACTTTGGAATCTGTGGACCCTTGTCTGACTTTGCCCCGTACTAACATTAACTAGCAACAAAAAAAAAAGCGATGTGCCCCCCCCCCCCCCCCTATTGAAGGAGGGTTGCAGCTCAGCCTGTGACTGCTAGAGCTGTACTGTCAGAAATGGGCCCTGGACGAGGCCAGAATTTGGCCAGCAGACTGTTCTTTATACTTGACTCTGTGCAACGCTGCATATTTCTCAGTTGACATCACTTGCTCAGTGAGGGCAGGAGACCTTTCACGGTTCATCGGGTGACAGAATGCCCTGAATGTGCTCAAGGGAGAACGACTGCTATGTACTTTCTTTTCCACCCAGGTGAATGTGTACTGGAGGTTGTACCAGCGACGGGAACTAAACTGTGCTGGTTTGAGAAAAGGAATTAAAAATGGTAATTATTTTTTATATTTTGCAACCAGAAACCTGAAAGTTGAGGAGACAGACCCTCATCCAACGGCTGAAAATTGGTGCACTTGGAAGGACATTGGCAGCATCCACCAGAGAAAACTAAATCCTAAAGCCAAAAAAACACTCTGTGCTTTCACAAGCTCTTTCGGCATGAGAGCATCACAGACGCTTCCCGTCGGATTTAGCGCTTCCGTACATCTGAGGGAACAAGCGACAGTCGCTCGGCAAACAGGCCAGTTAGCCGGGACGCTCACGGACTGTTCCTTCTGCGTGAGGGATAAACCAAATTGAACTTCAAAGCTGCGAATCCTTCAGACCGCTTTAAGATCGACTGCGTCGCCGCCTCTGGTGCCAGCATTGATGTCTGCCAAGCGTGCTGCATCCTCAGAAGAAACGATAGTCTCTTCCATCTCCTCTCGGTACAAATCTATGTTTAGCTGCAAAAAAAAGACATAGGCTAACTGATCGTGGTGTACTTGTTCACCGGAGAATTAAACAACATTTAACAAGTTCCCGGACAAAATTTTATGATTCAGTTAATTGTTGTTTGTGTAGCGGTTTTTAAAGAGACGCTGTCACAAACGGAAGCCTCTGTTTTCTCCATGACAGGCCGTGTGATCGCATGAGATTTGTCCTCCTTTATCCTGTTTGTTTCTCTATTTTTTGGAACGTCCAGTGGATCGCCTCTGAGGTAGTTGTTTGGAGAGAGCGGTCTGACGTGCTTGTGGCCGGCTGCAGCTGAACTTCACCCTGCCGCCCCCCACGCTGAGCTGCGCCGCCCTCACACTGCGAGAATGCACTTCCTCATGCGGGTGCTGCAGGTCGAATGCAGGCAGCCGATTGGCCAGAGGAGTTTACCCCCCCTGAGTTCAATGAAAGTATTGAATTTAAACTTGAATTTCTTGAATTGAAACACAGTTGACCCCCCCCCCCCCTTGCTGAAACCTGCTTATTAAAGCTGTGGAGCGGGGCCACTCCCAGTCACTGGGACAGACCTAACCTTGACGAGGACGCTGCTGTGCCCGTGGCTCTCTCTGAGCAGCTCTGGGTGAACCCAGGTCACGCGCAGCTGCCACAGCCAGTTTTAGGATGACTCGCGTTGACGACGCCTACCGCTGACGCACACCACCCACCCATAATGCACCTCCAGTGAGTCAGACGCATTCTTCACCCCGGTGTTGCTCTGGGACGGGTGAGGAGCGTGTCTGGCAGGAACAAGCCTTTGTCTCGTCTGTTCTCCCGAAACAGAAAGCAGTGCTCCTTAAAGCCCCTGTCCGCCTTTAAACCCGCCGGTAGTGACCCTGCTTTGTGCCGCCGGTAGTGACCCTGCTTTGTGCCGCCGGTAGTGACCCTGCTTTGTGCCGCCGGTAGTGACCCTGCTTTGTGCCGGCGGTAATGACCCTGCTTTGTGCCGGCGGTGATCTCTCCATCTGAACCGTGTTTGGGGCAGAAGCCCAGCCGGAACTGAGAGGCGCTGTTAAACGCCACCTGCCATCAGCAGAATGCCCGCGTCAACTCTCTCTCTTTATTTAGCTGCTTTGCTCAGACGTGCATACTTCCGCCAGGTTCATTTAGTCAAAGTGCTCCAAAAAACGGTTGCTTGGATACCTGTAGCAGTTTCCCTCGCTCGTCCGAGCCAATCCTGTGTCCAGACTGAGCAAATGAACGCATGTCGCTGGCCAGCTGTGACCAGCGGTCGACGGCAACGGGACACGGTCAGGCTTTCTAGTATCGGGGCATGTATCCGTCTATCCCAGGGCATGTACCAGTCCATACCGGGCCATGTCCCAAGTCCTGGAGCTTACTCTTCCAAGTGTGTATTTTTAAATGTTTTGCCACAAAACAATAAGAGACACATGCATGTCTGTTAAGATTTCAGCTCCTAACACAACATTGAGTTGCTTGTTGCCTTGCTTTTATAAATAAAGTTTCAGATTTTATTAGTGGTTGGAGAAGGATACCCCTGACCCCTGACCTCTGGTTCTCCTGTGGTGGTGTGTGACGCTGACTGTCTTGTACGGTAACAGGAGCTTGTGTGCTGCAGCTTCAGCGGATGACTGCAACGGATTGTATTTTATCTTTGGGTTAAATGCATGCCCTGCATGAAAGACAGCCTGCGTGTAGAGGCGTTTGTGAAAAGGCTTGTTTTTAGCGGGGCCCTGGATGCGCACGCAGTGATGATTCTCTGTGCGGTCATGCGCCGGTGACTCTCAGCACAGCTCAACTTGCGGTGAAGGACAGAGCGTGACCTTGATGAGAGAGGAGGAGAAACCAGGGTGTCCTCCTGCTGGGTGTGTGGGGCTCCTCCCCCAATGAGCAGCGCGCGATCTGTGTGTGTCAGCGCCCTCCTTACCAGCCCCTACCCCGCCTCTTCCCACTGCTGATCGCTCACTCTATTCGTCAGCTCCCTCACCCTACCTCCCTCACTCTCTTCTGTACCTCTCTCCCTCCCTCTTCCTCACTCTCTTCTTTACCTCTCTCCCTCACTCTTCTTTTCCTCTGTCTCTCATTCACTGTGCTTCACCTCCTTTACCTCCCCCACTCTGGCCTTCCCTATGAGGGTGCAGGATTGTGTGTGTGAGTTGCACGCGCTCGGAGCGGCTGTGTGCATGCGTGCGCCCGTCACAGCTGGCCCCTCCCCTTCCTGCTACGGTCCTGTGCGTGTAGTTAGAGGCTCCGCCTCCAGGAAGAGAACATGCTGACCTCATACCTATGACTTATTCATGTGCTTGAGTGTGACTGTGTGTGTTCCTGTAAATGACTGCGTGTGTGTGAGTGTGGGGTGTGTGTGCGCGCACGTCTTGAGAGAGTGTACGTGCCTCTGGCCGTGCATGATGGACCTCTGATCATGTGACACCCCCCCCGGTGATTCAACAGGAAGTGTTGAGTCATAATGCCATTACTCACTACAGGCATTATAGGTATATCAGTACTTCTTTCCCTAGAAGCACTTCACCTGGCCCCTGAAGTTTGGACGTCTACTGCCGCGATCCGGTGTAGTTAAGCTGACTGAGACAAAGAGAAAGGCAATACGTACGCATGGCACATGGTGGCGAAGATTGTTTGCGCGTTCTTTATCGTTGCGGTCTGTCCCCATCCCTACCTAGCACTGCTTAGATAAGGGGGGGGTTTCTTTTGCTGTTTACGGGTCAATGAATATGTGGGAATGGGGATTTGAGAGGGGCCTCAGTGCTCTGGAGCAGTGAGGGGATTCTGTATGACAGAGAGGTCTTTTCTCTGTGAGCTGCGTTCTCGCACACGTACTTGCATGCACGCGCACACACACATGCACGTGTGCACTCATGAACACTCGCTTACATGCACACACACAGGCACGTTCACAAAAACCTCAAGTGCGCATGGTACACCAACACATACATAATAAAATGGTGAATATTATCCGGGGATGATGATGATAATGATGATGATGGTGGTGATGATGGTGATGGTGTTGATGATGATAGTGTTAATGTTGATGATAATGATGGTGGTGGTGATGATGTTGATGTTAGTGATAATGACGATGGTATTGATGATGCTGTTGGTGTTGATGATGATGGTGGTGATGATAATGATGGGGATGATGATGTTAGTGATGATGACGATGGTATTGATGATGCTGTTGGTGTTGATGATGATGGTGGTGATGATAATGATGGTGATGATGATGTTAGTGATGATGACGATGGTATTGATGATGCTGTTGGTGTTGATGATGGTGGTGATGATGATGACGGTGATGGTGGTGGTGATGATGATGGTGATGACAGTGAAGGTGGTGATGGTGGTGATGGTGACGATGAAGGTGTTAATGATGATGATAGTGGTGATGTTGATGGTGTTAATGATGATGGTGATCATGATAATGATGTTGGCGATGGTAATGATGATAAGGCTGCTGGTGATGTTGTTGGTGTTGATGATGATGGCAGTGATGATGATGATGAAGCTAACTGCCCCTCCTCTTCACAGAGACCCCAGTGAGGAGTGCAATGGGATCATCGGTGCTCTCCCAGTGGAGCCTGCGCCGGGGTCCAGAGTGAGCGATTGGGGTCTTGCCGCCCCTTCCCCTACCCCTCCCCCTGTCCCCGCCCCCGCGCCCCACCCTGCCAGTGTCATGGGGGATGGCCTGGACTCGGCCCAGATGTCGGGCGGCAGCAGCAGCCAGGGACCCCCCTCCTCCCAGCCCTCCTTCAACCCCCCGCCCCCCGAGGTGGTCCACCCCTCCCGGCCCAAGCGGCAGACCAACCAGCTGCAGTACCTGCTGAAGGTGGTCCTGAAGACGCTGTGGAAGCACCAGTTCTCCTGGCCCTTCCAGGAGCCTGTCGATGTCGTCAAACTCAACCTGCCTGTGGGTGTCCCTCTGCCGCTGACTGTTTCTCACGCTCCTTCTTTCTCTCACTCGCTCCCTCTGTCTCACTGTCCATCATCTCTGTCTACCTGCCTGTCTCTGTCCATCTGTCCCTCTCTCTCTCTCTCTCTGTCCACTTGCCTGTCTCTCTGTCTCACTGTCCATCATCTCTGTCTACCTGCCTGTCTCTGTCCATCTGTCCCTCTCTCTCTCTCTCTCTGTCCACTTGCCTGTCTCTCTGTCTCACTGTCCATCATCTCTGTCTACCTGCCTGTCTCTGTCCATCTGTCCCTCTCTGTCTTTGTCCACATGTCTGTCTCTGTCCACCTGTCCATCATCTCTCTCTGTCCACCTGCCTGTCTCTGTCCATCTGTCCCTCTCTGTCTCTGTCCACCTGCCTGCCTGACTATATTCATGGCAGTGCTGTTAGTATGGCTTCAGTCTCCAGTCCCAGATGGTTCTGATCTCAACAGATCTAAGGACACTTTCACCTTACCGCCTGGGAACAGCACTTACTGTGGCAGCAGTGGGACGCTTCAGACACTTGCCAGATTGTCAAAGTGGCAGTTAGCAGAAGTCTGGTGTCTGTGAGAAAGTCCTTTATCCCACTGTTCAACCATATTCTTCTGATCCAGATTGTTTGAATGGCTACTTGTTGAATGTTGGCATTTTTCAGTATTGTATAGTGTTAAATGTAGGCAGTATCAGTAGTGTGTAGTGTTAAATGTAGGCATGTATCAGCAGTGTGTAGTGTTAAATGTAGGCATGTATCAGTGGTATATAGTTGTAAATGTAGGCATGTATCAGTGGTATATAGTTGTAAATGTAGGCAGTATCAGTGGTATATAGTTGTAAATGTAGGCAGTATCAGTAGTGTGTAGTGTTAAATGTAGGCATGTATCAGCAGTGTGTAGTGTTAAATGTAGGCATGTATCAGCAGTGTGTAGTGTTAAATGTAGGCATGTATCAGTGGTATATAGTTGTAAATGTAGGCAGTATCAGTAGTGTGTAGTGTTAAATGTAGGCATGTATCAGCAGTGTGTAGTGTTAAATGTAGGCAGTATCAGTAGTGTGTAGTGTTAAATGTAGGCATGTATCAGCAGTGTGTAGTGTTAAATGTAGGCATGTATCAGTGGTATATAGTTGTAAATGTAGGCAGTATCAGTAGTGTGTAGTGTTAAATGTAGGCATGTATCAGCAGTGTGTAGTGTTAAATGTAGGCATGTATCAGTGGTATATAGTTGTAAATGTAGGCATGTATCAGTGGTATATAGTTGTAAATGTAGGCAGTATCAGTGGTATATAGTTGTAAATGTAGGCAGTATCAGTAGTGTGTAGTGTTAAATGTAGGCATGTATCAGCAGTGTGTAGTGTTAAATGTAGGCATGTATCAGCAGTGTGTAGTGTTAAATGTAGGCATGTATCAGTGGTATATAGTTGTAAATGTAGGCAGTATCAGTAGTGTGTAGTGTTAAATGTAGGCATGTATCAGCAGTGTGTAGTGTTAAATGTAGGCATGTATCAGTGGTATATAGTTGTAAATGTAGGCATGTATCAGTGGTATATAGTTGTAAATGTAGGCAGTATCAGTAGTGTGTAGTGTTAAATGTAGGCATGTATCAGCAGTGTGTAGTGTTAAATGTAGGCATGTATCAGTGGTATATAGTTGTAAATGTAGGCATGTATCAGTGGTATATAGTTGTAAATGTAGGCAGTATCAGTGGTATATAGTTGTAAATGTAGGCAGTATCAGTAGTGTGTAGTGTTAAATGTAGGCATGTATCAGCAGTGTGTAGTGTTAAATGTAGGCATGTATCAGCAGTGTGTAGTGTTAAATGTAGGCATGTATCAGTGGTATATAGTTGTAAATGTAGGCAGTATCAGTAGTGTGTAGTGTTAAATGTAGGCATGTATCAGCAGTGTGTAGTGTTAAATGTAGGCATGTATCAGTGGTATATAGTTGTAAATGTAGGCATGTATCAGTGGTATATAGTTGTAAATGTAGGCAGTATCAGTGGTATATAGTTGTAAATGTAGGCTGTATCAGCAGTGTGTAGTGTTAAATGTAGGCATGTATCAGCAGTGTGTAGTGTTAAATGTAGGCATGTATCAGTGGTATATAGTTGTAAATGTAGGCAGTATCAGTGGTATATAGTTGTAAATGTAGGCAGTATCAGTGGTATATAGTTGTAAATGTAGGCAGTATCAGTAGTGTGTAGTGTTAAATGCAGGCATGCATCAGTAGTGCATAGCGTTAAATGTAGGCATGTATCGGAAGTGTATGTTAAATGTAGGCATGTATCAGTAGTGTGTAGTGTCAAGTGTAGGCATGTTTCAGTGGTGTATAGTGGTGAATGTAGGCACGTTTCTGTGGTGCAGTAGGCTGCAGTCAGTAGGTTTCCTGTTTCCTGACGTGCCTGTACGGTAGCTCTTCAGAAGAGCCGCTCGCGTTCTTTGTGTCTCGGGGTTAAGCCTCTGATGGGTGTGAGCTGACAGATGTTCGCTAACTTGTTCTGTCCTGTTCAGCAACCCGCTGACTGATCTTCCACCTGTGTGCGCGCATGCGCGTGTGTGCACGTGTGTGTGTGCGTGCGTATGTGTGCGCGTGTTTGTGTGTGTGTGTGCATGCATGCGTGCTTCTGTGCGTGTGTGCGTGTGCACGTCTGTGTGTGTATATATATATGTGTGTGTTTAATACCAGCCCTGTCCTCTCTGCTCTGCAGGACTACTATAAGATCATTAAGTGTCCTATGGACATGGGAACAATCAAGCGCAGGCTGGAGAACAGCTACTACTGGAACGCCCAGGAATGTATCCAAGACTTCAACACCATGTTCACCAACTGCTACATCTACAACAAGGTAGGGTCCCTAAGCCCCGCCCCCACGCCGCTGTCTGAAAAGCCCCGCCCCTTGCCGCCTTCACACTGTGCCTCTGGAGTACAGCTCTGATCCAGTGTGTGACCCCGTGCATTTACACACGTACGCACACACACACGCAAGCACGTACGTATGCATGCACACCCACGTACACGCGCACACACACACACACACACATACGGGCATCTTCCAGCAGAGTTCAACTCCTACGTGATTTCCCACATTCCGGTTGCATTTTTGTGGTTGCACTTGCAACGGCTTCACCTGCGAAGAACTCACATGCAGGTCATAGTTGATGATGTGTGAGTGTGTGTTTGCATGTGTGAGCGCGAGACAGAGTGTGTGTTTGCGTGTGTGAGCGCGAGGCAGAGTGTGTGTTTGTAGCAACAGAGGCGCAGTTTGGTCGCGGCGCGTTAGCTGCCGCGCTTTCGCCAGAGCGCGTTGAGCTGCGCTTGCGTTGGATCGTTAACGCGGCCGCGGGCTCAGGACACCCTGACGGGGATGACTTCCCCGTGTCCCCTCCCTCCCGTCCCCCTTTCACCTGCTCATTGCCCTGCTCCCTCCCGTCCCCCTTTCACCTGCTCATTGCTCTGCTCCCTCCGTCCCCCTTTCACCTGCTCATTGCTCTGCTCTCGTCTGCTTCTGTGTGAAGGGCTTCGGGCTGCCCAGGGTCTGATGTGACAGCACGATAAGGAGTCCCTTATTTCCCCTTTGCGCTCGGAGACTGTAAACATGATCGGCTCGTCTCCCGCCGCTGTCGTCACGCGCTGCGTGAGACGGCGGATGTGACGGACCAGCGAACGTCCCTGAGGAGCGGCGCAGCTGATTGGCCGCTTGGGGCGCTGATGACACTGGTCTGCGCGGTTTTAAGAGCGATGTGGATAGACCTGTTACGGCTGGTGAAAGGCTGTCTGAACCGGAGAGAAAGAATGCTGCAGTACAGTAAGAGTGTGACTGCAGGGGGGAGGCGGGGGGGGGGGGGAGAGCTTAAAACCCGAGCCAGCCCCAGGGGCCGCTCGCGCGTGATGGGTCTCTGACTCAACAGGCTGCAGCGCTGGGAGAGGCCGACGCCGCCTCACCGGCGGCCTGATGGAACGCCGTCCCCGGGCTGGAGGAGGGTGCTTTTCCCTGGAAACCCCACCCTGAAAGATTCCTCCTTCAGTGGGCGTGAGCCCCAACTTCTGACCGCAGACTTCTCTCTGAGTTGTTTTTTTCTATCTCGCCCCTTACCTCCGTTTTTAAACGAAGCTTTCGGCGCTGCAGCGGCTCGGCGCGCCGCTCCAAACAGGAAGTGCAGACAGGAAGTGACAGGGCAGGGGGCCCTGACGATCACGCAGCCGTGCGGTTTGCGCAGACAGGAAGCAGCCGCGAGGGCGAGCTGTGTGTTCTTAACGCGCCTGGGTGGGGTGCAGTCCCAACGCTGACCTCCAGCTCCTGACCCCAGAACCCAGCAGGGTTGCTTTTATTATTTTTTTATTTTCTTTATACCGTTTTTACAATTAATGCTGAATATAAATGAAAACCATCCTGCTGCAAAATTCCACTGCAGTCAACACTGCACACGCACACACAAGCACACACAAGCACACACGTACCCACAAGCACACACACGTACCCACAAGCACACACACAAGCGCACACACACACACACGCGCACTCGCGCTCCCACACGCACACAATATGACTCATCAGTCATGGGGCTCCCCTGTCCCAGCAGGCGATGCAGATTTACAGGAAGCCCAGTGTGTTTGGTATGATGTGGACAGTGATGTCACAGTTAATGTGTGTTGGTCAGTAAGCCCAGTGTGTTTGGTATGATGTGGACAGTGATGTCACAGTTAATGTGTGTTGGTCAGTAAGCCCAGTGTGTTTGGTATGATGTGGACAGTGATGTCACAGTTAATGTGTGTTGGTCAGTAAGCCCAGTGTGTTTGGTATGATGTGGACAGTGATGTCACAGTTAATGTGTGTTGGTCAGTAAGCCCAGTGTGTTTGCTATGAGGTCATTGATTTATGTAGGTTAGTTGGGACTGGGGTTGGTACTTGACACTTTCCTTGTGTTGGCCTGTGACAGTTGGTATGTGATGATTTCCTGGTGTGTTGAAACGTGATGGTTTCGGTGTGTGTTGGCTCATCTGTTACTGTGGTTTCCCAGGGTGCATGCTGTCATGTGCTGTGTGATGTGTTTCAAAGTGATGGTTTTTTGGGGGCATTTTGGTGAACTGAAACTCAAATGAATGCCTGACAGTGGAAGTGTGACAGTTTGTATTTGTTGACAGTTTTTGTTTACCTATGTTTTCACTTCTGTCGATTGGCCTGTGTTTTGCCATGTGATGCTTATCCTGTGTTTAGACGTGGTTATGTCATGGTTAGAATGTGTTGATGTACGATGGTTAACTTGTTGACATGATGGTTAGCCTGTGTTGATTTGATGGTTATCGTGTCCTTGTGATGGTTAGCCTGTGTTGATTTGATGGTTAGCGTGTGTTGTTGTGTTGATTTGATGGTTATCATGTCGTTGTGATGGTTAACGTTTGTTGATGTGATGGTTAACGTGTGTTGTTGTGTTGATTTGATGGTTATCGTGTCGTTGTGATGGTTAGCGTTTGTTGATGTGATGGTTAACGTGTGTTGATGTGTTGATTTGATGGTTATCGTGTCGTTGTGATGGTTAACGTTTGTTGATGTGATGGTTAACGTGTGTTGTTGTGTTGATTTGATGGTTATCATGTCGTTGTGATGGTTAGCGTTTGTTGATGTGATGGTTAATGTGTGTTGATGTATTGATTTGATGGTTAACGTTTGTTGATGTGATGGTTAACGTGTGTTGATGTGTTGATTTGATGGTTATCGTGTCGTTGTGATGGTTAGCGTTTGTTGATGTGATGGTTAACGTGTGTTGATGTGATGGTTAACGTGCGTTGATGTATTGATTTGACGGTTAGCATGTGTCGATGTGATGGTTAGCATCTGTTTACAAGTGCGCTCGCACGTGGTGGTAGGTAGCGCTCGTGTTGACCTGTGGCGATGGTTGCCACGAGCGTTGACATGTTGATGTGTGTAGGCAGCGGTTGGGTTGTGTGTGACATGTTGATGTGTGTAGGCAGCGGTTGGGTTGTGTGTGACATGTTGATGTGTGTAGGCAGCGGTTGGGTTGTGTGTGACATGTTTATGTGTGTAGGCAGCGGTTGGGTTGTGTGTGACATGTTTATGTGTGTAGGCAGCGGTTGGGTTGTGTGTGACATGTTGATGTGTGTAGGCAGCGGTTGGGTTGTGTGTGACTTGTTTGTGTGGCGCAGAGCTCACTGCGCGTGTTGGTATGACGGCAGCTGGCGTGTGTGTCGTCACGTTAACGGGGCGGCGGTTGACGTTTATGTCGACGCACGGCGGAGCTCGCTGCATCCTGCTGCGACGTGCGACAGGCGGGGTTTGGCGCGTGCATTTTTAAGCGTTGCCGTGCGACTTCCGCAGCCCGGAGATGACATCGTCCTGATGGCCGAGGCTCTGGAGAAGATGTTCCTGCAGAAGATCTCCGAGATGCCCCAGGAGGAGACCGAGATCACCGTCATGCCTGGCAAGGGGCGTGGCCGGGGTCGCAGAGATGTAGGTGAGTGGGCCACAGCGGGCCTGGGCGGGGTTGTGGGCGTGGCCTGGGGTCGCAGAGATGTAGGTGAGTGGGCCACAGCGGGCCTGGGCGGGGTCGTGGGCGTGGCCTGGGGTCGGAGAGATGTAGGTGAGTGGGCCACAGCGGGCCTGGGCGGGGTTGTGGGCGTGGCCTGGGGTCGCAGAGATGTAGGTGAGTGGGCCACAGCGGGCCTGGGCGGGGTTGTGGGCGTGGCCTGGGGGTCGCAGAGATGTAGGTGAGTGGGCCACAGCGGGCCTGGGCGGGGTTGTGGGCGTGGCCTGGGGGTCGCAGTGATGTAGGTGAGTGGGCCACAGCGGGCCTGGGCGGGGTTGTGGGCGTGGCCTGGGGGTCGCAGAGATGTAGGTGAGTGGGCCACAGCGGGCCTGGGCGGGGTTGTGGGCGTGGCCTGGGGTTGCAGAGATGTAAGTGAGTGGGCCACAGCGGGCCTGGCGGGGTCGTGGGCGTGGCCTGGGTGGTGTCGTGGGCATGGCCTGGGGTCGCAGAGATGTTGGTGAGTGGGCCACAGCGGGCCTGGGCGGGGTCGTGGGCGTGGCTTAGTTCACATGAAAGCTGGAAGGAGGGGAGGGGGCGGGGCTAAGAGAACAGGTGACAGAATGATATGTAATATACTGAGAGAGGAAAATCATACAACTGCTGCAAATGGCAAACTGTGTTTCTGGTTTGTGGGGTGAACCAGCTGCTGAAACTAATCTTATTCTCACTTATTTTTTTCTCTTTCCCTCTATCTCACCCCTTTTGCTGTCGTCCTCTTTCTCTCCCTGTCCCTTTC
This sequence comes from Anguilla anguilla, assembly GCF_013347855.1. Lineage (NCBI taxonomy): Eukaryota > Metazoa > Chordata > Actinopteri > Anguilliformes > Anguillidae > Anguilla > Anguilla anguilla. The sequence continues at coordinate 57,947,751 of NC_049202.1, read as the reverse complement.
TCTTTTTTCTCTTTCACTTTCTCTTCCTCTATTTCACCACTTTTTCTCTCCCCCTCTCTCTCTCCCCCCCCCCCCCCCCCCCCCTCTCTCCACACTGTCTCTCTCTTTCTACACCCTCTCCCCCTCTCCCCCCACCCTCTCTCTCAGGTCTGAACTCAAAGCCAGGCTCCGCCCAGGACTCGCCGTCCACGCCCCCTCACACGCGCGGGCTGGCTGGCGGCGTCTCCATGGGGCCCCCGACCCTGGCCCCCCCTCCGCCCCCCATTCAGGCCCTGCCCTCGCGGCTGCCCCCCACCCAGACCACCCACGCTCCCCACCTGGGGCCCCCCTACTCCCTGGGCCCGCTCGACTGCCTCACCCAGCCCCCCATCCTGACCTCCGTGCCCCCTCCAGCCCCAGCGCCCCCTGTGCCCATCCTGCAGAGCGTGACCCCCCCAGTCAAAGTGAGTTTCTTCACCGGGGGAGGGGGTTGCTGTTTCTTTTTTCACAGTGGACTTGTTATGGAACTGCTTTCATGGCTTGACTTCCTCTAACAGGGCAATTCTGGAGGAGCTAATAACTATTCATAACTGATATTGATCATAGCTAATATTACTGTACAGTATTTTCATCATTTTATTTAATTATTTTTTGCTTTTTTTGTGTTTTTTGTTTTATTGGTCTTATTTGTTGTTATTTTGTCTAAAAACGAATTTATATTTATTGATAATTTATTGATATTTAGTCTCGCTAACACACTGCATTTACAACAGCTGCCTTTTAAATGTTTATTTGTAAGGCGGTTGTTGGGAAACATCACGTGTGATAATTTCTTGCCTGGATTTCTTGCATCTTCAATCTCTGCTCTAATGGGCTGCTGATTTCTACTCTTCCTCACCATTCCTCAAGAGTTTGGGAAGATGGGTTTTAGGCACTGCTCTCTGCAGTGTTGTGACATCACCCACGTGCTGTTTCGGTACTTCTTCGGTTTGCGTGATGAACTCTTGTAGTAAAAGAGTTTGCCTGGAAAAGTTGAAGCTGGCGTGTGCGTTAGCTGTGTGGTTGACCCGTGGCCTTGTTTAACTCGCTCTGTTTCAGGCCTGTGTGACCCGTGGCCTTGTTTAACTTGCTCTGTTTCAGGCCTGTGTGACCCGTGGCCTTGTTTAACTCGCTCTGTTTCAGGCCTGTGTGACCCGTGGCCTTGTTTAACTCGCTCTGTTTCAGGCCTGTGTGACCCGTGGCCTTGTTTAACTCGCTCTGTTTCAGGCCTGTGTGACCCGTGGCCTTGTTTAACTCGCTCTGTTTCAGGCCGGTGAGACCCGTGGCCTTGTTTAACTCGCTCTGTTTCAGGCCTGTGTGACCCGTGGCCTTGTTTAACTCGCTCTGTTTCAGGCCTGTGTGACCCGTGGCCTTGTTTAACTCGCTCTGTTTCAGGCCTGTGTGACCCGTGGCCTTGTTTAACTCGCTCTGTTTCAGGCCTGTGTGACCCGTGGCCTTGTTTAACTCGCTCTGTTTCAGGCCTGTGTGACCCGTGGCCTTGTTTAACTCGCTCTGTTTCAGGCCTGTGTGACCCGTGGCCTTGTTTAACTCGCTCTGTTTCAGGCCTGTGTGACCCGTGGCCTTGTTTAACTCGCTCTGTTTCAGGCTTGTGTGACCCGTGGCCTTGTTTAACTCGCTCTGTTTCAGGCTTGTGTGACCCGTGGCCTTGTTTAACTGGCTCTGTTTCAGGCCTGTGTGACCCGTGGCCTTGTTTAACTCGCTCTGTTTCAGGCCGGTGAGATCCGTGGCCTTGTTTAACTCGCTCTGTTTCAGGCCTGTGTGACCCGTGGCCTTGTTTAACTCGCTCTGTTTCAGGCCTGTGTGACCCGTGGCCTTGTTTAACTCACTCTGTTTCAGGCCTGTGTGACCCGTGGCCTTGTTTAACTCGCTCTGTTTCAGGCCTGTGTGACCCGTGGCCTTGTTTAACTCGCTCTGTTTCAGGCCTGTGTGACCCGTGGCCTTGTTTAACTCGCTCTGTTTCAGGCCTGTGTGACCCGTGGCCTTGTTTAACTCGCTTTGTTTCAGGCCTGTGTGACCCGTGGCCTTGTTTAACTCGCTCTGTTTCAGGCCTGTGTGACCCGTGGCCTTGTTTAACTCGCTCTGTTTCAGGCCTGTGTGACCCGTGGCCTTGTTTAACTCGCTCTGTTTCAGGCCGGTGAGACCCGTGGCCTTGTTTAACTCGCTCTGTTTCAGGCCTGTGTGACCCGTGGCCTTGTTTAACTCGCTCTGTTTCAGGCCTGTGTGACCCGTGGCCTTGTTTAACTCGCTCTGTTTCAGGCCTGTGTGACCCGTGGCCTTGTTTAACTCGCTCTGTTTCAGGCCTGTGTGACCCGTGGCCTTGTTTAACTCGCTCTGTTTCAGGCCGGTGAGATCCGTGGCCTTGTTTAACTCGCTCTGTTTCAGGCCTGTGTGACCCGTGGCCTTGTTTAACTCGCTCTGTTTCAGGCCTGTGTGACCCGTGGCCTTGTTTAACTCGCTCTGTTTCAGGCCTGTGTGACCCGTGGCCTTGTTTAACTCGCTCTGTTTCAGGCCTGTGTGACCCGTGGCCTTGTTTAACTCGCTCTGTTTCAGGCCTGTGTGACCCGTGGCCTTGTTTAACTCGCTCTGTTTCAGGCTTGTTTATTATGTGGGGCTCTAATGGATTTTATGCTGTGTCGCTGTAACCTCCTGGCCAGAGCTCTAGAAAAATTGATGCTATTCCCTGAGGGGGCTGGCCTGGACGTATCAGGGGATGAAAAAAATATGGAAATCCATAAATGCTTTTAATATCCATTTTTCAAGTTGAGGTCCAAATCTAGGGATTTGGCAGACACTTTAGACAAAAACTGACTTGCACGTTTAATGTGAAAAGCAGACGGGGGATCGAGAGATGGGCCAATGATGAAGTCAAATAAGCCATCGAAGTGTACGGAATAGGGCCTGCAAATGTAAGGGGGAATGTAATAAAGAGGTTCCTGTCAGGCTGGGCAGGTCATCCGCCTCTTCAAAAACAAAAAGTAATGTTCCTGCCCCCCTCTGTGTCCCCCCACCCCCCCAGCCGAGAAAGAGCCAGAAGCGCAAAGCGGACACGACCACGCCCACGGCCAACGACCAGCTGAGCGAGTCGTCGCCCGCGGGGCCGGAGTCCAAGGGCAAGACGCTGCCGCGGCGCGAGAGCAGCCGGCCCGCCAAGCAGCCCAAGAAGGAGGCGCCCGACTCCCAGCACCACCTGGGGCTGGGCGTGGCCGGGGGCGGGCTCGGGGGCGTGGCCGGGGGCGGGGCGCGCAGCCCCAAGCAGCAGGAGCAGCTGCGCCACTGCGCGGGAATCGTCAAGGACATGCTGTCCAAGAAGCACGCCGCCTACGCCTGGCCCTTCTACAAGCCCGTGGACGTGAAGGCCCTGGGTCTCCATGACTACCACGACATCATCAAGCACCCCATGGACCTCAGCACCATAAAGGTGGGCGTGAGTCCCGGGCCGGGGTGGGGCGGGGTTTGGTGGGGTACCTGCGTGTGCATGTGGGCGGGAGATGGGGTTCATTTCCACTGTGAAACTCGGAGTGGAGAGAAAGATGTGTCAGCAGAGACGCTTTAAAGGTCCTGCTGATTGATCCTGGCCAATGATCAGGCTTTCCTGCAGGAGTACATCTGTTCAGAATAGCACCACCTTGTGGTTACTGTATCTCTTGCCATGCAAGTTTCCCTCTCTGTCACGAGCTTTAAAATAGCCAGAGTTATATTTGCCCGACTACTTCATATTTAGCTTGCTGCTCCCATTTTCAGGAAATTTACATTTGTCACATCCAAGATGGTGTCGCTACGTCAGTGTAGCTATCTTGTTAGCTTATTTAGATTGCTTCCGAACTGCATGAAAGTGTGTTGTTCCATAGCTGGCTTGCTGTTGATGCCAGGTTCTGCACATGCTCAGTACGGCTCTGGTTCTGCGCATGCTCAGTACGGCTCAGGTTCTGCGCATGCTCAGTGCGATTTGGGTTCTTCACATGCTCAATGCGGCTCAGGTTCTGCACATGCTCAGTATGGGTGTAAGGGGTGCTGTTGGTGTTGCAGATGAAGCTGGATAGCAGGCAGTATCGGGATCCGCAGGAGTTTGCCGCAGATGTGCGGTTAATGTTCTCCAACTGCTACAAGTACAACCCACCTGATCACGACGTGGTGGCTATGGCACGCAAACTACAGGTGAGAGAACACACACACTTACGAACACAGGCTGGCCCTCTCACAAACTTAAACTGCCTCTCACAAGCAGTCTATTACGCACCCTGGATGATAACAATTATAAACATGCTCACCAAGGACACGTTTTGGGACGGGGGGGAACTACATTTCCCACGGTTCTCTCCTGAAGGCAGCATCCTCTTCCTTCTCGACAGGACGTGTTCGAAATGCGCTTTGCCAAGATGCCGGACGAGCCGGAGGAAGCATCGGCCCCCGCCCCCTCACCTGCGCTTCTCCCCGCCCCGGTGAAGCCCCAGCCCCCGCCCACCCTTGGCCACGCCCACCCCTCCTCCTCCGACAGCTCCAGCGACTCCTCCTCCGAATCAGAGTCCTCCACAGACGACTCTGAGGAGGAGAGGGCTCAGAGACTGGCCGAGCTACAGGAACAGGTGAGAGAGAGAGAGGGAGAGAGAAAGGGCTCAGAGACTGGTCGAGCTGTAGGAACAGGTGGGAGAGAGAGGGGCAGAAGGAGGGAGAGCGAGAGAGGCAGTGAGAGAGGGGAGGGGGAGAGTGGGGGCTGAGGGAGAGAAAGAGGGGAGGTAGGATAAATAATGACTGACAGAAAGGGAGTGATAGAGATGGGGAAGAGGAAGTGAGAGAGGGAAAGAGAAAGGGGGAGAGAGGGGCTAGAGAGGAAAATGGAGTGAATATGTAGGCTGAGAGGGAGCAGGTGAAAGGAGGGAGGGGAGGGAGGTAAAGAGATGGAAGGAACAGGCATCAGGGTAAAGGTGTTAAGCTGGTTATAGAGCAGGCCGCTAACAGAACATGCTGTCCTTTGATGAAATCAGACGTCACCAGAAAGCGTGATCCAAAATAAGAAAGGAAAAAGAAGAGAGAAAGAAGTGGCCTTGTGTTCACCCTTTCCTCTGCCTCCCCCTCTCTCAGTGGAGCGGAGGACAGAATGTACAGAAAGCAGCTTTTTTTTTTTTCTCCCAAAGCTTTCGGTGCACAACTTTCCTTTGTTTCTACACGTGAGCGTGGACACGTACACTGATGCATACACACATGCATACGCACCCTCACGTACACACGTGCACTTGCATGCATACACACGTGCGCACACACACGGGCCCACATGCGTGCACACGGACACGCACACACATACACAGCACTCATGCACACACACACAGCTGTGTTATTGCAGCTTTCTTCCTAACTCAGACCCCCATGTATCCCTCTCCCACTGTACCCCCTTAACCCCCTCTCTCCGTACCCCTCTAACCTCCTTCCCTCCCTCCCCATGCCCCTCTAACCCCCTCCCTCCCCATGCCCCTCTAACCCCCTCCCTCCCCATACCCCTCTAACCTCCCTCCCCATACCCCTCTAACCCCCCTCCCCATACCTCTCTATCCTCCCTCCCCATACCCCTCTATCCTCCCTCCCCATACCCCTCTAACCCCCTCCCTCCCCATACCCCTCTAACCCCCCTCCCTCCCCATACCCCTCGAACCCCCCTCCTCATACCCCTCTAACCCCCCTCCCTCCCCATACCCCTCTAACCCCTCTCTTTCCCCTGGCAGCTGAAGGCCGTGCACGAGCAGCTGGCCGCCCTGTCCCAGCCACAGACCAGTCGGCCCAAGAAGAAAGAGAAGGAGAAGAAGGAGAAGAAGCAGAGGAAGAAAGGGGCGGGGCCGCCCACGCTGCTGGAGCCCGCCCACGAGCCGCCCCCACAATCCCTCAGGAAGAGCAAGGAGCCTGCGCCCAAAAAGGCCAAGAAGCCCAGGTAGGCTCCGCCCCAACTCCCAGAATTCCATAGCACGGGAAACAAAGTGTTTCACTCAAGAAACAAACGTTTAAAAACTGTTTAGGGTGGGCATGGCAGGCGGTGCGGAGATGTAACCAGGAACTGCGAGCGATCAGCATCCATGGTAACGGTCCTCGACAGCCAGACGTTCAGTTTGTGAGACGGTTTGGATCGTTTTTCTGCAGAATGCCCTGTGTACACTCTCTACTACATTTGAACTGGTGGTTGGTCATGAATATAACTTTGGGAGTTGGGTGTTGAATTTACTGTCCAGCAAGGCTGTGCTTTTTTTAGACCGAAAAGTGATGTTAGCTAGGGGGAATATATAAAAGTATAGACGGGTAATTACATTTAAAATCAACTTTATCCATCAGTATTGTTAGAGGCTGTTCAGGTCGCCCTCTAGTGGTGTGTGAAAAGAGGACAGTTCACTCTGAACCTGTTTAAAACTGGGCATGCGTTACATGATTTTCAAGCCCCGTTTGATGATGACTTGAGATCAGGCAGGGTCTGTGGTAGTTCAGGGTAGTCCAGGGTAGTCGCGCTGTATAGATGCAGCTGTAGTTGTTATGTGTGTGGGAGTGAAAGACTCAAATCTCTGTCCATCCCAGTCAGCAACACCAACATTAAATTGAACATGTTTGAGTTCACCGGGCCTTTGCATATTCCTGTGTTTTGCGCTCGTCAAAGACTGGGGAATTTTCCGTAGTCAGTGAAAATTGAATTTGCAACACAGAATGAAACAGGAGGTAAAACATGGAGGTGACCCCACGATCAAGCGTGCGCTGAGCTGGATAAACTCGTTTTCAGGAGTGCTAAAAATTAGGAGCAACACGTGGATTTGTGGCAGGCTGTATAATTGCTCTGTGGGCTCCATGTTTGTTCTGGTTTCAAAACATCGCAGATGAAAAAATAAATTCTCAGTGGCGCGGGTACGCCACAGGGAACTGCGTCCTCCTGTTTTCAGTCTACGTTAGTGCTCCTCAGAGGCAGAAATCGCTTTGTGTCTGCGTCCAGTACGGCAGGGACCCTTTAAATTTCAGTTTCTGAATTTGTGCTGGTCAGCCTCCTCACTGTCGATTGGACAAATCTTCTAAGGTAATACTCCCGCCTATGGAAGTTGTCCAGTGAAACGCCTTCACCTGATTTAAAAGGATCTGTGGTCCAGCTGCGGGCGATTGCGCGGCCCAATCGGATGCGATGGGGGCGGGGTGGTGAGGCTGCCCGCTTTGGAGGCGGGCTTTGTGTTGATTGGACCCCGGGGCTCCCGGCTTGACTCGCTGGGTCGTTTCTGAGCTGCCGCGGGATAGGACCGCAGGGAGTCAGGCCCTGCTTCAGTGAGTCACCTGGAGCAGAGAGAGGGCAGGCCGTCACCGCTACAGAACCTCGGGGGGCTCTGGCCATCTGCTTTCTTTTTGGGGGTTTTTTTTGGGGGTTTTTTTTTCAACCTGCCAGGAAATGGCTGTAACTGACGGGAATCTCTCTCGTGCATTGCATCATGGGAATCAGTCCTGTCCAGTCCCCTGGATAAAGCGATGGGGTACCCATCTGAGAGACTGAAGGTTTTTGTGGGAGACTCTGTTTTAATTTCTTCAAACGTGGAATTTAGAATGTATGTGGAATGTAGATGAACACTTGGAATTTGCCTTTAAGGTAGAGAGCCAGCACTTTGAGAATAAGCACTCTGCTCTCTGGGTGATGTGACTGCGGCAGTGCATGATGGGAGTCTCTCCTGTTTCCCGTTTCTCGCCTGTACAGCAGCAAGAAAGAGGGCGTGAAGAACAGCCGCTCGGCAGCCCCCGCGCCTCTGGCCCCTCCCACGCTGGCGCCCGTGGCGGCGCTGGACTCTGAGGAGGAGGCGGGGCCATTGGCGGGGCTGGGGGCGGGGCTGGGGACAGGGGAGAAGTGCAAGCCCATGTCATACGAGGAGAAGCGGCAGCTGAGCCTGGACATTAACAAGCTGCCCGGCGACAAGCTGGGCCGTGTGGTGCAGATCATCCAATCACGCGAGCCCTCGCTGAAGAACTCCAACCCCGACGAGATTGAGATCGACTTTGAGACCCTCAAGCCCTCCACACTGCGCGAGCTGGAGAGATACGTCTCCTCCTGCCTGCGCAAGAAGAAGAAACTGCCTGGTGCGTGTGCGTGTGCGTGTGTGAGAGTGAGTGTGAGAGTGTGTGTGTGAGTGAGTGAGTGTGTGAGTGTGTGTGTGTGTGTGTGTGTGTGAGAGTGAGAGTGAGTGTGTGTGTGAGTGCGTGTGTGTGTGTGTGTGAGAGTGAGTGTGTGTGTGTGTGTAAGAGTGTTTGTGAGTGTGAGTGTGTGTGTGTAAGAGTGTTTGTGAGTGTGAGTGTGTGTGTGAAGAGTGTGTGTCTGGGTGTGTGCGTGTGCACACGTGTATGTGCGTATGTGTGTGTGTGTGTGTGTGTGTGTGTGTGTGTGATTGCACACAGAGAGGTTCTGACCCTGTTGTGTCCTGCAGTGGCAGAGAAGACGATGGAGATGATGAGTGTGAAGATGAAGGCTGGCTCTTCGTCGGACTCGGGCAGCAGCAGTGAATCCAGCTCCTCAGACAGCGAGGACTCTGAGACAGGTAGGGTTCCACACCCGCACACTCAGCACAGGTAGGGTTCCACACCCGCACACTCAGCACAGGTGGGGTTCCACACCCGCACACTCAGCACAGGTAGGGTTCCACACAACTGTAACTGGAACTCTAATTTCCCTCTTTCGTTTTTAATTATCTCTCAGATAGTTTCAGCCAACATGCAGGATAAAAGATCTCCTCCCTCTCTGAAATTTGTACCCGAGCATGGACAAAAATATGAAGCATTAGGGGTAAAATGAATTAACAGAAAGTAAAGTACCAAAATAAAAGGATTTCTTGAGGTCCAGGATGGAAACTTGTAGATTTCTCACTTCTGAATCGATTTCCGAATCAATTTTCTCTTCTCTCTTTCCCTCTCTCTCTCCCTCCCGCTCCCCCAGGTGTGGCTCAGAAACAGCAGAAGAAGGGCCACTCCATTAAGGAGGGGAAGAAGCCTCACCACCAGGTGGCAGGTGGGCTCAACCACCAGGGCATGAGTGGGGGAGCCCCCCAACCCCTGGCCCCCCCTATGCCTCAGGTCCCTGTGGTCCAGCCCACCCAACTAAAGCAGCAGCAGCAGCAGCAGCAGCAGCACCCCTCCCCTGCTGCGTTTGTGGTTCCTCCCGTCTCCCTGGAGTCCTCCCAGTTGCTAGGGGGCGCTCTGGACCCCATGCCTCACTTCGGCCAGCCCCTCATGCACCTGCCCCAGCAGCACCAGGAGCCCTCCCCGCCTGCACCCCCCCACCTCAATGCCCACCCCCCCATCGAGACCCACACCTTCCTCAGCCAGCGCTGCCCTGTGCTGCCCTCGCCAGGTAGGCCAAAGATGGTGGAGGGAATGGCAAGATAGGCACAGGATAATGCAAGGCAATGGAGGTGCGGTGTCCAGTGCAGACAGTTGGATTGTAGTTCTGCCAGGGACTCGCTGGACCTGCGTTGAGGCCGAACTTATTATTTGAGTCTGTTTACATGAGTATTCAAGCAGAATGTGGATATTAAACTAATGATCTGCAGTTAGCTCAAAACTAGTAGGCCATTTTGTTTGTTAAACATACATACATTACGGTATTCAACCTGGCAAAGTAAGTTCCCTAACAAATGGCTCACCTCCTTCATAACTATGCATGGAAAAGCGCTCGTTTGCATTTTCAACAAAATATTTCCTGGAATGCTTTGACATCGCTAATCATTTAGTCCAAAAAATGTGACTGGTTTAGTTAGTGTAAAATGGGTCACTTGTCTCTGAAAGAAATTCAGTTCACTTCCATTCTAACCAAAGTAATGCTGCATACCTGCTTAGTTGCATGGACAGAAAATGTTGGAAATTGCCACTCTGGGCAGTACATTGTCATGTCTGGGTGTGTCCATACAGCTTTCCTGCAGTGTCAGAGGTCAAAGGTCAGAGAGCAGGAAGTTTCTGATTTATTGGAAGGACTTGTTAGTGAAATGAGGTGATAGAACTTCACACAAATGTATTATTGTCTGTATGTAAATCTTAAAACAACTCTAATTCTCTGTCATTCTCCCTTCCTCTTTCCCTTCTCTCTGTCTCTCTCTCTCTCTCTCTCTCAGCTCTCCATAACGCACTGCCCCAGCAGCCCTCTCGCCCAAGTAACCGAGCCGCCCCGCTTCCCCCCAAACCGCCCCAGCCCCCCACCCAGCAGGCTCCGCCCCCCCAGCAGCAGCAGCAGCAGCAGCAGCAACAACAACAACAACAACAACAACAGCAGCAACAACAACAACAACAACAACAACAGCAACAGCAGCAGCAGCAGCAGCAGCAGCAGCAGCAGGCACTGGCACAGGCACAGCAGCAGCAGCAGCAGCAGCACCTGCCCACCCACATACTGCACCCCCCTCAGCCCCCGCTGCAGCCGCGCATCCCCTCCCCAACACCGCTGGCCCCCCAGGGCCACGGCACGCTCGGGCTCCTGTCGGCGCAGCCTCCGCAGGCCCTGCTGGAGGATGACGAGGAGCCGGTGGGCCTTCCTCTCAACATGCAGCTCTTCATGCATTCTCTGCAGAGCCGGTCTTCCGCCCCGGCCCTGCCCACCGTCGTCTCCGCCTCCTCGCTGCTGCAGTCGGTGCAGGTGCAGTCGCAGGCCGTGCAGCCAGCTGCGCAGACTCCCCAGCTGCCGCCGCAGACCCAGCAGCAGCAGCAGCAGCAGCAGCAGCAGGTGGCCCTGCTGCAGCAGCAGCAGCAGCAGCAGCAGCAGCCGCAGCCTCGGCTCCTGCAGCACCTGCCCTACACGCAGGGACCCGTGCAGCCGCCGCACGCGCAGCCCACGCACGCGCAGCCGGCGCAGACGCACAAGGGCCTGCCGCCCCAGGCCAAGCAGCAGCTCATACAGCAGCAGCACCACCATCCATCTCCACGGCAACACAAGCCCGACCCCTACAGCACCGGTAAACAAGCATACGCGCCCTTACACACACACACACACACACACAAACACACACACATATATACATACACACAAACAAACACACATTTACACACATGCACACATATACTTGTACACCCACACACAGAAATGCACAACCAAATCAAAATGTTGAAGGCCCAGTCCATCTGCAGTTTTATGTACTTTTGGGGACTAGGTCACCTGGTGTTTTTGTTCTTGTTGGCTGCATTAGGGTGTTACATGTGGGGTCATGTAAGGACATTTAAATCCTGGGGATTTAACCCTCATTGTCTGATGAATTTCTCATTGTAATGTGCGTCCCTCCTCATAATTATAACCAGAAATACCTCAGCGGTAGACCTTTACACGACCTCACAGGACTTTAAACCCTGACTGTGTGCGTACTGAACAAACAAAGCGGACACCACATAGTACACACCATAGTACACACCGTACTGAACAAACAAAGCGGACACCACATAGTACACACCATAGTACACACCGTACTGAACAAACAAAGCGGACACCACATAGTACACACCATAGTACACACCGTACTGAACAAACAAAGCGGACACCACATAGTACACACCATAGTACACACCGTACTGAACAAACAAAGCGGACACCACATAGTACACCACATAGTACACGCCGTACTGAACAAACAAAGCGGACACTCACATAGTACACACCATAGTACACACCGTACTGAACAAACAAAGCGGACACCACATAGTACACACCATAGTACACACCGTACTGAACAAACAAAGCGGACACCACATAGTACACACCATAGTACACACCGTACTGAACAAACAAAGCGGACACCACATAGTACACACCATAGTACACACCGTACTGAACAAACAAAGCGGACACCACATAGTACACACCATAGTACACACCGTACTGAACAAACAAAGCGGACACCACATAGTACACCACATAGTACACACCGTACTGAACAAACAAAGCGGACACCACATAGTACACACCGTACTGAACAAACAAAGCGGACACCACATAGTACACACCATAGAACACACCGTACTGAACAAACAAAGCGGACACCACATAGTACACACCATAGTACACGCTGTACTGAACAAACAAAGCGGGCACCACATAGTACACACCATAGTACACACCGTACTGAACAAACAAAGCGGACACCACATAGTACACCACATAGTACACGCCGTACTGAACAAACAAAGCGGACACCACATAGTGCACACCATAGTACACGCCGTACTGAACAAACAAAGCGGACACCACATAGTACACACCATAGTACACACCGTACTGAACAAACAAAGCGGACACCACATAGTACACCACATAGTACACACCGTACTGAACAAACAAAGCGGACACCACATAGTACACCACATAGTACACGCCGTACTGAACAAACAAAGCGGACACTCACATAGTACACACCATAGTACACACCGTACTGAACAAACAAAGCGGACACTCACATAGTACGCACCATAGTACACACCGTACTGAACAAACAAAGCGGACACCACATAGTACACACCATAGTACACACCGTACTGAACAAACAAAGCGGACACCACATGGTACACACCATAGTACACACCGTACTGAACAAACAAAGCGGACACCACATAGTACACACCATAGTACACACCGTACTGAACAAACAAAGTGGACACTCACATAGTGCACTATTTTTTTTACTTTGGTATTATGTATACTTATGGCATGTATAAGGTATACTTTTCCAGCACTAACAGCCCGCTTCCTGTCTGGTGACAGGTCATGTGAGGGAGACCCCCTCCCCTCTGATGATGCATTCCCCCCAGCTGCCCCTGTACCCCCCCACTGGGCACCACACCCCCCCACACAACCTACAGCAGCCCAAAAAACCTGTGAGTATTAAGAGTGTGTATGTGATATGTGTGCGTGTATGTTTTGGTTTGTGTGTATGTGTGTGTGTGTGTGTGTGCGTGTGTGCGTGCATGTGTACCTGTTGGTGAGTGTGTGTATGTGTTGGTGTGTAGCTGTGTGTGTATAGCCATGTGTGTGTGTGTATGTATGTCTCTGTAGCCGTGTGTGTGTGTGTGTGTGTGTGTGTGTGTGTGTGTATAGCCGTGTGTGTGTGTGTATGTATGTCTCTGTAGGACATAGCCGTGTGTGTGTGTGTGTGTGTATCGTTTGTACTCATTGTGTGTACTAACACTCAGGAGCAGAGGGCACCCCCGGCCATGGTTGGGGTGAAAGAGGAGAAGCTCTCCCCATCTCCTGCGATACGGGGGGAGCACTTCAGCCCCGCTCTGCGGCAGGAGCCCCAGAAACACCCTGAGAACAAGCCCCCCCAGAGTGAGTATCACTGAGCGTGTGCGTGCATGCGCGTGTGTGTCTGTACGTTTGTGTTTGTTTGTTACATGTGTGTTTGTGTGCGTGCATATGTGTGTACGTGCTTGTGTGTGTGTGTGTGTGTGTGTGGTGCGCGCAGGGCTATGCACTTATTCCTGTGTGTGATTTTAGGATCAGACCTGAAGCCCCTGGAGACCTCTCGGCCTGTTATACGCTCCTCTGAGCATGGAGCCCCGCCTTCCTCCCTGCAGGACAAGTTAAAGCATGAGCCCAAGACTCCCATCACCTCCAAAAAGGTGAACACTGCACCCTGCTCACTGTGGGGTCCCCAAACCCACTCACCATGGGGACCCCAAACCCACTCACCATGGGGCCCTCAAGCCCACTCACTGTGGGGACCCCAAACCCACTCACCGTGGGGCCCTCAAGCCCACTCACTGTGGGGACCCCAAACCCACTCACTGTGGGGATCTCAAACCCACTCACTGTGGGGACCTCAAGCCCACTCACTGTGGGGACCTCAAGCCCACTCACTGTGGGGTCCCCAAACCCACTCACCATGGGGACCCCAAACCCACTCACTGTGGGGACCTCAAGCCCACTCACTGTGGGGACCCCAAGCCCACTCACTGTGGGGACCTCAAACCCACTCACTGTGGGGACCTCAAACCCACTCACTGTGGGGACCCCAAACGCACTCACTGTGGGGACCTCAAACCCACTCACTGTGGGGACCTCAAACCCACTCACTGTGGGGACCTCAAGCCCACTCACTGTGGGAACCTCAAGCCCACTCACTGTGGGGACCCCAAACCCACTCACTGTGGGGACCTCAAGCCCACCGCAGCTCCTGAATGTCTCCCTGTGCTGATTCTCAGGATGTGAAGCTGAAGAACATGGGCTCGTGGGCCAGCCTGGCGCAGAAGCCGGCCTCGGCTCCCTCCTCCACGCTCAAGTCGTCCAGCGACAGCTTCGAGCAGTTCCGCCGTGCCGCGCGCGAGAAGGAGGAGCGGGAGAAGGCCCTGCGCGCGCAGGCCGAGCAGGTGGAGAAGGAGCGACTGCGCAGAGACCAGGAGAAACTGCGGTGAGAGAGGAGGAGAGGAGGGGGGGAGGGAGGAGCGGCGTGGGACAGAGAGACTGGTGGTGGAGTGTGTGTGAGGGGTTTTCAGTCCTCAGCCTTACGCAGAAAGGGCTGCTGTTGGGTGCAGGCTTTCGTTTCCCACCAGACACTTACTCACCTGATTCTACTGATCAAGGTCCTCAGCAGACTCTCCAGTGGTTGATCTGTAGAATCAGGTGCGTCACTGCTTGGTGCAGCCACACTAGCCCTCTGGATGAGATCTGGTCAACTCCTAGTGTAGAATGCTTGTGAATGTGTGTGTGTGTGTGTCTGCATGATGTATGTGTGCGTGAGTGCGTCTGCATGGTGTGTGTATGTGTGAGTGCGTCTGCATGGTGTGTGTGTGTGAGTGCGTCTGCATGGTGTGTGTTTGTGTGTGTGTGTGCGTCTGCATGGTGTGTGCGTGTGTGAGTGCGTCTGCATGGTGTGTGTGTGAGTGTGTCTGCTCTTCATGGTAGTCGTCCCTCTCACGTGGTCTGGTGTCATCGCCTGATACCTGACACCTGTTGTTTGCAGTGCATTGTGGGAAAACGTCTCTGTGTGCTCACACAGAACCGGTTACACCAGTTGATCCAATTAAAGCAGTGGAGGGTGGGTCACATGTCCAGATCAGAGGTAGAAGTCAGTGTTGATTTGTGAGACCTGTCTCTGCTGGAGCGGGTGGGTTTGAACAGGCCAAGTCACAGCGCCCAGTCTGTGAAAACCGCTCCCCTGTCAGTTATTTGGTGTTTATTTCTTAACGCATTCTTAACGCTGAAGGTTTTGTCTCTGTTCGTTGAAGCTGACATGCTCAAATTTGACAGGTCTTTTTAAAAATTTAGCGATATGGCCAAGTATTAGACTGAGAGTGGTTCCTCTGTACTGCAATGGAACACTAGAAACATTCTATCTCTCACATGCGCACACACACACACACTTAACTGTGTAACTCCTGTTATGTAGTTAAGGAGCTGAGAGGACACAGCAAGCACATTAGCAAGTTCATTATCTGTTGAGTGTACAGAATGTGGATGTTCTAGAATAACTGGATGATCAGCTGCTATTATGAGGATTGTCTGTTTATTGTTATTGCCGGAACATTCCGGTTTCGTGCTGCTGATTAATATTCATGAAGGGGCGTGTCTAGGAACAGTTCATGTATAATTCTGCTGTGGTGTTGTGGACAGCTCTCCTACTCAACTCTGTTAATTTGGGATAGTATATAATGAATTAAATGAAAGATTTGACATCCTAGAGTGTTTCATATAGAAGAATCGCATAAAATGAAAAATGGCTAAATGAATGAAATAGAGGAACAAATGCGTGTGCGTTTGTGAAAGCACCAATCAGAGGCAGAGTGATGCTGACTCTGCCCCGCCCCAGGCCCCGGGAGGAGGAGGAGCCGATGGAGCCCGGGCGCCGGCCGCCAGACGAGCCACGCAGACGGCAGGAGCAGCAGCACCAGCAGGCGCAGCCAGCGCAGACGCAGCCGCCGCAGACGCAGCCGGCCCCCGAAGTGCAGCCGCCCCAGCCCCCCGCCGCCGCCGCCGCCGCCTCACAGAGCGCCCTCGACCAGCAGAGGGAGCTAGCGCGCCGCCGAGAGCAGGAGAGGAGGAGGAGAGAGGCGGTGAGGCACCCATACACTCTTATACACACAGACACACAGCTGTGTACACACAGACACACAGCTGTATACACACAGACACACAGCTGTATACACACAGACACACAGCTGTATACACACAGATACACAGCTGTATACACAGACACACAGCTGTATACACACAGACGCACAGCTGTATACACACAGACACACAGCTGTATACACACATGCGCATGCCTACACACTTACTGTTTGCACGCACAGTTGCGCATATACATGCACTCGCACGTGCTCATGCACACACAGACACACAGCTGTATACACACAGACACACAGCTGTATACACACAGACACACAGCTGTATACACAGACACACAGCTGTATACACACAGACACAGCTGTATACACACAGATACACAGCTGTATACACACAGACACACAGCTGTATACACACAGATACGCAGCTGTATACACACAGACACGCAGCTGTATACACACAGATACACAGCTGTATACACACAGACACGCAGCTGTATACACACAGACACACAGCTGTATACACACAGACACGCAGCTGTATACACAGACACACAGCTGTATACACACAGACACACAGCTGTATACACAGACACACAGCTGTATACACACAGACACACAGCTGTATACACACAGACACACAGCTGTATACACAGACACACAGCTGTATACACACAGACACAGCTGTATACACACAGACACACAGCTGTATACACACAGATACACAGCTGTATACACACAGACACGCAGCTGTATACACAGACACACAGCTGTATACACACAGACACGCAGCTGTATACACAGACACACAGCTGTATACACACAGACACGCAGCTGTATACACACAGACACACAGCTGTATACACACAGACACGCAGCTGTATACACAGACACACAGCTGTATACACACAGACACACAGCTGTATACACAGACACACAGCTGTATACACACAGACACACAGCTGTATACACACAGACACACAGCTGTATACACACAGATACACAGCTGTATACACACAGACACGCAGCTGTATACACAGACACACAGCTGTATACACACAGACACGCAGCTGTATACACAGACACACAGCTGTATACACACAGACACACAGCTGTATACACACAGACACACAGCTGTATACACACAGACACACAGCTGTATACACACATGCGCATGCCTACACACTTACTGTTTGCACGCACAGTTGCGCATATACATGCACTCGCACGTGCTCATGCACACACAGACATACACAAACTAATGTGAATAAATGCAGACATACGCACACTGGCCTGTTGACTTCTGAAAACTGATAAGCGTACGTCCCTCTTCCTTTTGAGTGAAGTCTGAATTTGACTGTTATAGCGGTAATAATTCAAAATGGCCACTGAGGACTGTAATGATTTTACAGTAGAGGAATTGATTTGCGTGGGAAGGCTCAGACCTTCCCACAGCCCTGCAGCATGCTTGAGTGTTTTCTCCCTGCCTTCCGTAGATGGCGGCCACCATTGACATGAATTTCCAGAGCGACCTGATGGCCATATTTGAGGAGAACCTCTTCTGAAACTGTACAGATGGAGCGGAGGACTGGGACATGGAGGGAGACACATGCAAATTTACAGAAACTTCAAATAAAATAGAAAAAAAAAAAAAAAAAAAAAACTTGAATTAAAAGAACTGATACAACCCAACGTGGGCCGGATTTACAAACAGACTTTCCCGTCAGGAAAAACCAAGCGGAAGAGGCGAGGGCGGGACGTCCAGAGGTCCTCGTCTGGGAAAGCGGGAGGCCCGCCCGCCCGAAACCATGTGACTGTGGAAAAGGACCCTGTCAACCGCCCCCCCCCCCAGCACACTAAACACGGCCGTATGCATTGTTCTTCACCACAGCAACAAGCAGCGGACTAGATTCACCGACCGGACCAGCGGTTGGAAGAGGGGGGCGGGGTCACAGTGACCTCAGACTAAAGTTGAGCGGGAAGAGCGGTTGGATGCGGGCCTACTGCTAATTTTACAGAACAGAATAAGAACTATTTAGAAGCAAAAACTGATGTCAGGACTAAGAAGGAGGGGTCACACGTCTGACCCTCCTAGGGCAGTTGGGTGGGTGGGATTGGGGAGTGGGGGGGGGGGGGGGTTACAAATCAGAGAGCTTTTCTTTTCTTTTTGTTTCTTTTTTCTCCTCTCTTTTCATTTGGAGGGAAGACATGCAAACTTGGGTGGGGGAGTTCCGGGGGGGTGGGGGGTGGGCAGTGGTCACTTAAACTTGATCTTGAGATTTTTTTGTATTCTTCTCAGGACAGGAGAACTTGCCTTACACTTCTGACCTGTAAACACACAATATAAATATATATTATATATACAACAAGAAAAAAAACAAAAAAATCAGTTACGTCTGGAGAAAAGCCCATTGTGCGATTTAATTGTTTTTTTTTTGTAGGATTTCTGTAAAGAGCTGTTTTTTATTATGATTATTTTCCTTTCTACCCTTATTCAGCCGTTTATGCCAAACCATTTCTTTTGAGCGCCGAAAGTCCATTTAACATGTATCTCTCTTTTTTTTTTCCTTTTTTATATATAAATGCAATTTCTTTCTATTTCACCATATATCAAAGTCTAGATAGTTAACAAAATTTAAAAAAATATATATATATGCATTTTTTTTTGTCCAGAAAAGTGTTAATTGAAACCATACAAAAATGCATTTATCCATCGATGGAAGTGGAGCGGAATCTTGTGTACTTTCTAAGGTCTTTTTACGAATAAAGGAGGCTCTTTTTAGCGTTCATCTTCAGTTGAGATATCGTAACTGTTGCTGTTGCCGAGGAGACGGCGCCTGTGGTCCCGTTGGCTTCTAGCGCGCGTCGTCAGGGGTGACGCCCGATGCGCTGTGACCTCGCCGGGGGGCGCTACGCTCCCAGCGTTACGTTGAGCCCTTTACCCGTTGCATTACGCCGCGGCGTGTTGCACTCTACCACACGCGCTCAACTGGGAGCCATTACACCTGCCAACTGCATTACGTTTGGGGACATGACACAGTACCAATCATATACCCATTACGCTGTAGCAATTACATTAAACCAGGCCCTGTTATACTTGCCAGTTACATTAAACTAGAGCCCATTATGTCTTTATCAGTTACGTTGCATTCAGGACTGTTAGGCGCTGGGAGCTGCGGTGCTTTAAGACTCTTCATACACTTCTGCTGCGTTTCGCTGAAGCTCTGTACAGCATTACACTGGCACTATCGACCACTTTAGCAATAACATTACGCAAGGTCCCCACAATGCATTGTGCTGTCGGTACCATAGATGGTACATCAAGGAGCCCTTACACCTGGCCAGTGCGTTACACGCGTGCGCTCATTTACACCTTCCTGACTGCATTATGCTGAAAGGTGTCTGCGTTCCGGGCGCTGTTAAACACCAGAACGTCCGGCCCTGTCTGAGCGACATCTCGCACGGACCCGTTACGCTAAGACACGTTACGCTAGGACACGCTACACTAGGACCCGTTACGCTAAGACACGCTACGCTAGGACCCGTTACGCTAAGACACGCTACGCTAGGACCCGTTACGCTAAGACACGCTACGCTAGGACACGCTACGCTAGGACCCGTTACGCTAGGACACGCTACGCTAGGACACGCTACGCCTTTTCTCCTTACATCGAGCAGCGCTAAAGCTTTCGGCATCATGTGACGCTGGGGCAGGGTTTTTTTCTCTCCATGCGTTGCCGAGGCGATGTTTTCCCAGGTGACATCGCGCCAGGTGACCTACGCCCTGTCGCGCTGACGCTGGGAACGTGCAGCGTAAAGCTCAGACACCCCGGCGCCGTGAGAAGGGGTCGCTATATTTGGACGAGGGGGGAGGATGGCAGGTTGTTCAAAATTGGCCGGAAAAAAAAAAATATATATATACCTATATATATTAAAAATAAAAATTTTACTCAAAAAAGCATTCTAATTTGTTCCATTTGTTCTTGTTGGATTGTAGTGCAGTGGTAATTCCTGCTCCTTCGTTGGACACTTAAAATATGGGGGCAGGGCAGCAGAGTTTGAGATTTACAGGTTTATCTTAAGTTTTCTGATAGCATTTCTTCTTTTGTTCCTGTGTCTGTATTGTATTGTGACACTGGGTGGCACGTTGCTTTTTAGAAAGGGGAGGGGGGCAAAGTGAGGGAATTTGGGGTGGGCGGGGGACATGTACAGAGACAAGAATCAGGATGTAGTCACTTCACACATTTTTTTTCCCCCCACAACATGCTCGAGTTTAAATGTTTTTGCAGGATTTCTTCAGTGTGTAAGCCTCAGAGTCATTCTCATAGTTCTGTCCCAGTAGATCTTTTCTTGCGCGTGCACACACACACACACACACACACACGCGCACACACACACATACGCACACATAAAAACCGTGAAATAACAGAAAGCTTCTGGGGGGGCCTGGAGATCGAAACGAAAGAAAAAAAAAAAAAGACAAATGGCAAGAAAAGTGTCCAGATTATGTCCGGGTTTTAATGTCAGTTTTTTTTGTTTCCCTTTGCAGTGAAGTCCACATCAGGATACATAAGATGCTTTCTTTTGCTAGTCATTTGGTTACTGAAAAATAGTAACAAAAGAATAAATGCAAGAAAATAACACTTTTTTTTCTTCATTCCTTCATGCCTTTTAATGTATTTTACTGTTTTGTTTCCATGGTAACAGTTTGACGTCATGTGCCATAGATACCTATTCTACAGTTCAATAAAAAAGTGCGGACTCTCAGTTCAGCAAGTTTTTTTTTTCTTTGTGTTGGAATTTTGTGTTTTGTGTTTGTTTAGTTTTTTTGTTTTGTTTTGTTTTTCTGCTGGCTTTGTTTTTGTGACATTTTCCTGGGTTTAAAAGTTTGTAAGTCACTAAGTGGGGTGTTCCGGAGAACGATTCAGTCTGTTATGATCATGGAAATACCTTCTTTTTTTTTTTTTTTTTTAAGAAAAAATTAAAACAATTTGAAAAAAAAACCTCGGGTTTGGTCTTGTAACGAAAAACACCTTGCTCAGTTAGTACACTGACAGTGCCCCCAGCTGGGATTCAAAGCCTTTATCAGCCTAGTTCCCTGTTATGCTACATGGCCTCCCTGTCCTGGTTAAAGGGAGGAGGAGGTTGTGGAAGAAGTGTTTTTCTCGTTATGCACTAACAGCCTGGTTTCTGGCTGGCGAGGTAACTGGTTTCTCTGCTTGTCTTCCGTGCTCAAAGTTTCCTAGACAGATATAGACGGGGAACTCCACCGAAAAATCACAGTTGATTTGTTCTGTCTCACCCTCATCTCTACCTGCTCAATAAGTGATGATGTCATTGGAAAATCCTGTTCCTCTAACCACTGAATTGTAAGGAGCGGTCATTTAACTGGGGAATGCACTGCAATGGTGACAGATCCATTGTTTTCTCTATTTGTGACATCACAGAATGCAATATTGATCACATGGAGAATGCAACTGATGGTTTGGAGTTCAGTTTTGGACTCATATGAACTTCTGCCTGCTCCTCCTTTTGTTGTTAATGGAAACTTAACTTATCCAAGGTGCTGATCACATGGTTAACTCTCCTCCTGTGGTTATCGGCTCTGAATTGGCTGCCGATTCCAACTTTGAAGAGCAGGTTTTTTTTTTTTTTTTTTGCAATGTGTTGTTCAAAAACCCTTTGAAAGTCAGTGTTCTAGAACTCCGTGTTCTAGGTCACTTTCAGTTGATTGTGTCACCAGCACTTGTTCAGCTGAGAGCATTCTAGTCGTACACTTGTGATTGTGACGTCACACCTTAAGAGGATTGAGATGAAAGAAAGCAGCCTGCAGACGTTGCTGCTGTCCAGAATCGGGCTGGGAAGGTGCTGACGACATTAGCTACCTTAGCAGGTGCAGGAGGGAGGCTGAGTCTGTGAAGTACCACATGCACGAGGAGGGGATAGTGTTAAATGCAGAATATGCAGCCATGCTTAGGGGGTGAGGGGGGTCACAAATCTGCATAGGACTGGTACTGCCCCCCATGCATTTTTTTATCATATATATCACATGCATCATATAATTGTATTGACCAAGCCTCCCCCCCACCATAGCACTTCCAGGGAGAAACTCTGAGAATAAGGGAAGCTCCAGAAAATGACAGGACTGATGCCTCCCTCAGGGGTTCGAGTGCGCACATATATTTATTCAGAATTTCTTTGATTGTTAGTTTTACACCGTATATATGCTGACCAAGGCCGAACTGATTACGTGATCCTGACAAAACCACAGCGCCCTCATCCGTCGGAGTGTGCCTGGGAATGATGAATACTGGACATTTTTGCGAAACTGTAGACAGTAATATTCCATATTACAGAGACGGCTGTTTTTGTAGAGTCCCCCCCCCCCCCCCCCCATTTTCAGCTGTGCATAAGTCAGTTAAAGGACGAGCTTAAAAGTAAATCAAAGCAATAATAAAAAGTATAAAAAGTTAAATATTTGGTTGCATGGTCCTTAAATGCAGTAATGAATCGCTCATGCATTTGACTGGATATTAAGCCAGAGAGTGTGTGGGACGTAGGGTGTTCAGAAACTTTTGCTGAATCCCTGAATTGAACTGGCCTTATAAACCACTCGAATTTTAAGCAAGTCCATCAGCAGGGGTCGCTGCCGACTGAATCATCCCTAACCCAGCGTTCAGCCAGCGATGATCACTCCCCGTCACAGGCGAAGCTATGGGATCACGCACTCTGCGGCCCATTCACGCGCTACAGCGATTAAAAATGGTTCCCACAGGCGACCCCGAAAATAAAACTAATTGGGAATGATGAATTTAATTTTATATGGCAACCCCGTTACCCTTCAAGCGACCATATTACATTACACCGACATGATGGAGGTAAGGCATGTATGAAAATGGACTGGATGCGCGCGTGCAGAACTGCAGGCGTCCAAGTGTTTCCCTGCGCAGTCAAGGTCACTTCTGCTTCCGATCGCTCCTTGGCCGTTTAGCTTGTGCGGGGTCACGGTCAGATTAGGCCCCTTTAGTAAGCACATCAGAAGTTAGCTCCGTATGTTACGGATTATTGTTCAGTTTTGGAATGTCAATTGATTTTGTTCAGGGTGCTAACTCGCGACCAGTTTAAACTTGTTCCGCAACATGATTGTGGTCAGAACTGGGGTTGACATGCTCTGGATCAGATGTTTGGTACAGAAAATGGAAAGTGATGAACCGCTTTTGAATGGCGTGCTCCCCGCACGGTTTCGCCAGTTCGTGTTTAACCTGGATGCATGGACATGTACAGGCACAGAGACCGTCAGACTTCGACAGAAACTAACTTACTGCTGTAATTGTGTTGGAATGGGGTTTTCTGGGGTGGTGGGGCCCAAAATCCCCAGCTGCACCCCTGGTTCTGGGTGCTGTTAAATTGGGTCTTGAGGCTATATATCGAACAGGGGTGACATTGTGGGAAAATCTGCCAAAAGTGATCCAGGGGGTCATAGTGGGGGGAAATGAGTGACTGCTCGGAGCCCCAAGCACAGCGAGGCTCAAGGGACTATACATTTTGCTTCTGGAAGGAAGGCCACAAGGCTGCATATGCACAGGGCCCAGAATTTTGGGGTACACCCCTGAAAGTACTACACCCTTGAAAGTGCTGCACCCCTGACCCTGAGAGTTTCACACCCCTTGAGAGTCCCCTATACCCCTGAGAGTGAGCAACACCCCTGAGGGTGCTATACCCCTGAAAGTGCTATGCCTCTAAGAGAGTGCTATACCCCTGAAGGTTCTACGTCCCTGAGAGAGTGCTATACCCCTGAGAGGGAGCAACATCCTTGAGGGTGCTGTACCCCTGAAAGTGCTACGCTCCTGAGAGAGTGCTATACCCCTGAGGGTGCTACACCCAAGAAAGAGTGCTATACCCCTGAGGGTGCTACCCCCCTGAGAGTCCACTACTCCCCTGAGAGAGTGCTGTACCCCTGAGGGTGAGCGCTCTGTATATATATATATATATATATATAAATATATATAGAATACAGGTTGCGTGTGCCTTAGGGCCAACCGAAAAACAAGATTGAATGTAAAATCAGAAATGATTTATGTTTAGATCTTACTGGAAGCTTATGATGCCATTTTCAAGATCAATGCAAATGGGATTTTTCTTGTTCTAGGAATGGTAATAATATTCATCTCAAAAAAGGCTTTCTGTGGGCTCTGTTGTGTAAACTTCCCCTTGTGGCCAACAGAGGGCAGTGTTGCCATAAAAGTGCCATAGCTCCTTAAACTGATTTCTTCCTTGTATGCATGTGCTTGTGTGTGCATGTGTATGTGCCTATGTGCTTGTGTACGTGCCTGTGTGTATATTTTTTACTAGACCCCCCACCAACCCCCGTTAAATGTTTTCCGTTACAAGCCCAGTTCCTTACCCACTGTGCTACACTCCGTCCTGCTATGCAGCAGTATTATCAGCAGTGCTAGCAATGCTAGCAGTAGCAGCAGTACTAGCGGTAGTAGTAGTGCTAGCAGTAGCCGTATTAGCAGTAGCAGTAGTAGTAGCAGTGCTAGCAGTAGCAGCAGTCCTAGCAGTAGTAGCAGTAGTAGTAGTGCTAGCAGTAGCAGTACTAGCAGTAGTAATAGTCTTGTTGTGAAACTGTCTGTCAGGATTGCTCATAATGATTGTGGTGTTCCAACCCACAATCATTAACATTTCTGAGTTTTCCTTGAAAGTTAAAACTGCCTAGCAGCTACATTGGCATCGTTGCCCTTTAATTTACAAACATATAATTATTTATTTTTGTTAGCTCTGTTGTTATTTTTATTTATTCCTAAACATATTATATTTGCAGCACTAAATTTGTATGGCCTTTTGAATTTAAAATGAAAAAGATAGGGGGTAAATGGGAGGGAGGGAGAGATTGAGAGAAAGAAAGAAAGACACAACAGGAAGACACAAGCAAACTTGGTGCCCCAAACAGGAAAAGATGTGATCGCTGTGAAACAGAAATGTAACTCTCGCTTTGGCAACACAGTGCATGTCATACCAATAAAGCACCTTGAAACTGAACTAGAGAGAGATAGATAGAGGGAGTGAGAAAGAGAAAGACAGAGATGGTGTGAGAGAAAGAGAAAGAGAGGGAGTGAAGGAGAGAAAAAAGATGCAGTGAGTGAGAGAAAGAAAGAGAAAGGGAGAGAGAAAAAGATGCAGTGACTGAGAGAGAATGAAAGGGAGAGAAAGAAAAAGATGCAGTGACAGAGAGAATGAAAGAGAGGGAGTGAGGGAGTGAATGAGAGAAAGGGAGGGAGAGATGCTGTGTGAGTTCTGTGTGAACGGCTTCCAGGGCGTTTTTCCCAGCACTGGTGGGGCAGGCCTGTGGTGATCACTGCGCAGTAATTACACACTCCAAACCCACTACACACACGCCTTTGTTCTTCATCCCCACCCCTGTGTGTGTGTGTGCGTGTGTGTGTGTGTGTGTGTGTGCGTGTGCGTGCGTGCGTGCGTGTGTGTGAGTATGTGTGTGTGTGTGAGAGAGAGAGAGTGTGTGAGTATGTGTGTGCGTGTGTGTGTGTGTGAGAGAGAGAGTGTGTGAGTGTGTCTGTATGTGTGTGCTTGTGTGTGTGTGAGAGAGAGAGTCTGTGTGTGTGTGTGTGAGAGAGAGAGAGTGTGTGAGTGTGTCTGTATGTGTGTGCTTGTGTGTGTGTGTGAGAGAGAGTGTGTGAGTGTGTGTGTGAGAAAGTGTGTGAGTGTGTGTGTCTGTATGTGTGTGTTTGTGTGTGTGTGTGAGAGAGTGTGTGAGCGTGTGTGTGAGAAAGTGTGTGAGTATGTGTGTGCATGTGTGTGTGTGTGTGCGTGTGAGAGAGTGTGTGAGTGTGTGTGTCTGTATATATGTGCTTGTGTGTGTGTGTGTGAGAGAGATTGTGTGAGTGTGTGTGCGTGTGTGTGTGAGAGAGAGTGTGTGAGTGTGTGTGTCTGTAAGTGTGTGCTTGTGTGTGTGTGTGTCTGTGTGTGCATGTGTGTGTGAGAGAGTGTGTGAGTGTGCGTGTGTGTGTGTGTGAGAAAGTGTGTGAGTGTGTGTGTCTGTATGTGTGTGCATGTGTGTGTGAGAGAGTGTGTGAGTGTGTGTGCCTGCGTGTGTGTGTGTGAGAGTGTGTGAGTGTGTGTGCGTGCGTGTGTGTGTGAGAGAGTGTGTGTGTGTGTGTGTGTGTGTGTGAAAGAGTGTGTGTGTGAGTGCATGTACGTATGCGTGTGTTAATTTCCCTGTTTTTTAGATCTTAATCTGTAATGAGCTGAAAGAATAGACTGATCCCAGATCAGCACTCCTACTCTGAGATGCCTCATGAACACAGGCTCAGATTTTATCTGCTGTGTTCAAAAAGTCATCTTCTACGCCCCCCCCCCCCCCCCCCCCCCCCCGTTCTCGCTAAACCCCCAACCCTTCCCCAGCTCCAGCTGAAAATCAAACTACGTCTTACACACCCCCACACTCCCACCCCCCCCACCCCCCCACTCCCCACTCCCCACTCCCCACTCCACCTCGAAAGTGATGCCATGATGTCATGTTTGGATTTCTGGACAAAAGGTGAGGTTTATGAGAACTGGCATTGTCCATCCTGGCAACATGGGCGTGCAGCGGCAGCAGTCTCGGCACATGCCACTGATGTCATGTGACAGCCCCACCCGGATCATGTGACACATCACATATGGTAGATGTTCTTCCATTGAGGCATTGAGGGGGGGCGGGGTTCGGGTTTTACTAGGAGCCGTTTAGAGATGTTGAGCCGGGGGTAAGAGAGAGGATATGGAGGGAGATGACATCATCTCCGTTGACTGAATGACAGGAATGGAATGGGGGGGTGGGGGGAGGGGGAGGGTGGGGACAGTTTTGCAAGAACACTCCTAATTACAGCAAAACAAGCCCTATGTTTACACACACCACAGACACACAAATGCGCTCCTGCATGCACACACACACACACACACACACACACACATGCTCAGTGTGACAGTAAGTCCCTCCCCCAGAATGATTCCATATGACAGTAACCGGTTCCATGTGTGCTGAATCTGCTGATCTCTCGCCCGACCGGCACTGAGACCTGGGACTGAAGGACTCAACATCTCACACACAGGAACAGCTTACAGGCGAGTCTGTTTAACACAAATAGTCACAGTTGACAGTTTTACACAGGTACACAGTCACAGGTTAGTCTGTTTCACACACAGGTACAACTTACAGGTTAGTCTGACTCACACACAGGAACAGCTTACAAGTGAGTCGGTCTCACACACAGGAACAGCTTACAGGTGAGTCTGTTTCACACAGGTACGCATGTCCAGTTAACCCAGTGTGCAACATTGAGGTCTGTCCTACACCCCCTCATGTTTATCCCCCCGCCCTCGAGAATTCCCCCCCCCACCGCATTCTCAGCCCCCCTCCACCGTTCCACCATGCATAGGTGAGGTGGTTTTGCAGCTCCACTGAAATGCGTATGTTTTCCACAACACCTTCTCTCAAAATGAGGAAGTGAGCACTTCTTACTTCCCTTCCCTGTCTGTATATTTTTTTTAATGATCAAAGAGCTTCTTTGTCTAAACTCCCGCAGGTGACGGAACTTGAGTTGGTTTCTCTTTCCTGACTGCTGTGGCCAGACCCTGGTTTCCTGTGCTCACAGGAATTAAATATTTTTGCAATGTACTGTAAATGTGAACATTTAAAAAATATAGTAAATATATCTCCACAGCATTGTATTTTTATATATTGTGCTGTGTCTGGCAGTGAAGGGACTCTCAGTCGCTGCTTTTCCACAATCAGTCCATCCCGGTCCAGCCTGTAAAAGCTCCGGAAAGTTTCATTGCAACGACTTACAACGCTAACCACTTTGCCTGTATGGTGTTGGGTCTCAGGGGCACCAAAATCGCTCTAAATCCTGGAGTTTCAACAAGGGGGTCTGCAGAGGTACCGCAGGGGGTCTGCGATTACAATCTTAAACTTCCCCCCCTACCCCACCCTCTTCGATGGGGAGGTCACTGGATCAAAACTGTTCTGAAACCCCTGCTCTAAATCACCCCCATTGTAATGGCCCCCTGGTGTTAACATCAATAGCAAGTTCCCTGTGATGACCCCCTTCCTCGCTCACAGCTGTGACCCACCCCTTTACCCTGACTGCCCCAGAGGAAGAACAGCGGGATTAGAGGGAGCACAGACTTAAAAAGAATTGTGACTGAAACCCAGAACTAGAAGCGTCTGTAAAAAAGCATGTGAATGCTAGCATGCGTTAGCTCACCTGGCATTGCATAGCTGTGAAAATAAGGCTAGCATGCATTAGCTCACCTGGCATTAGCATAGCTGTGGAAAAAAGGCTAGCATGCATTAGCTGACCTGGCATTAGCATAGCTGTGGAAAAAAGGCTAGCACACATTAGTTCACCTGACATTAGCATAGCTGTGGAAATAAGTCTAGCACGCATTAGCTGACCTGTCATTAGCATAGCTGTGGAAATTAGGCTAGCACGTTAGCTCGCCTGGCATTAGCATAGCTGTGGAAATAAGGGTAGCACGTATTAGCTCACCTGGCATTAGCATAGCTGTAAAAATAAGGCCAGCACACGTTAGCTCATCTGGAATTAGAACAAAAATGGAAAGCTGTGGAAAGAAGGCTAGTGAACACATAGTCTTGGCTCCCTCAAATCTGGCCCACCTGTGGTGTGTGCCAATGCTGCTGTTCCAGGGCAAATCAGGGGCTCTAGAGCAGAGCAGAAATACTCAAATCTGACCCTCAAGGCCAGTAGCACAGCTGGTTTTTAGTCTTCCCCTCTAATCAGGACTGGGAGCACCAGGAATGATAAACCTCAATCAGTGGCCAATCAGTGGCATTAATTGATCAATCACCTATCAGGTAGTAAAGGAAATCAACAGTACTGCTGGCCTCATGGGCCATATTTGAGTATCCCTGGTGTAGTCTCTCTTTTGTGCCTTATAACTGTCTGTAATTGTTTTTACTTTGTTTTGTTTTTTAACCAGATTTATTGATTTATGTTGTGGTGATCCATGCCTATTCTTTCCCATGTCATGACTCCTTCTGGGGTGTTATGAGTGTGTTCATAAATCTGTCAGTTTCAGTGCACCTGTAAGTATTACCACATGCAGAGGATCAAATATAAATCATATTATATCATTTTGACCTTAAGCACACAGATGATTTAACTTTATGCTTTCAGCAGATGGTCTTTTCCATAGCTTACATTAAACAGCTTTCTAATACAATCACATACAGCTGGATGTTTACTGAAGCAAATCGGGCTAAGTACTGTGCTCAATGATATGTGATGGCTGTGCCCCCCCTCCCCCTTGGGAATCAAACCTGCAAGCTCTCAGTTACAAACACAGTTCCCGACTGACTATATAGCACAGCTGATCAGCTGAAGTTGACTTGAAGCAATGGCCAGACTGATGTATTGGTTCATTTTGGGTCACTTTTGAGCCGAGACTGCAACCTCCCCCCCCATTGCCAAATAAATGTAATGTAATGATTCAAATATAGTGAATTCCTTTTTTGCTTTGTTGCGGTCATGATTCGATTTAAAAAAAACAAGTCTGCAAAAATCACTGTTCTGTTTTTTGGCTGCATCACGGTTTTGAGACGCTGGTTGAGCTGAGTTTCACAGCAACGCTCCTTGTACAGGGCTCTCAAAATTTTGCGCTTGTGCCCACTTGGAGGGACACTGTCCCACAGTGATTTTTTGGAAGGTCCCCCAGCATTAGAAAACGTATGATATAATTACGGCAATCGTAGCTTTCTATGTGCAAGCACCCGTCCAGAATTATTTGTTTTTCATGTTTTTTTCACCGTTTCTCATTTAAAACACGTATAAAAAACGTTAAACAATGCAGGATATGGTATGTATGAAAAGCTTACAATGTCATCTATCCAGTGTTGTATTTTATACCCAAAGATTAACAGAAATTGAACTTTCCGAAGCCTCAAATTACAATTCTTCTATGTATACCAGCAAGAGGGTTATTCTTGCTGGTATACATATCATACATCAATTTTACACTTTTTGTGTTCTTTCAACTTGAGTACTATGAGTAGCACCAGACAAAATGATAGATAGATATTAAACCTTTTCGAGAGGTATTGTGAAATAGACTGAAAAAAAAATCACCCCACCAAGCCATCAGCACTCACCCCACCTCCCCTGGCTCACTACTGGGGGCGGAGGGGGGGGGGGCGGGGAGGGGGGCGGTTTCCAGCGGTTCAGCAACTGTGACGTTCTAGACCCGCCTGCAGTGATGTTTCCGTAAGGGCCGTGAGAGCCGCCACTCGACAGCGAATGTGGAAAAATAAGTGACGCGAAAAGGGCAACGGAAACAGGTGAAGTTCCTGCTCCAGGTGGAAAGGCACGAACCTTCTGAATTCCATCCGCCGCGCGCTGGGTGCGTCTGAGCGTGCCTTTCCTACCCTGCTAACAACTGTGGAAACAGCTAAACAGGCTGTCCAGGCAAGTTCCCTATCTCTGACAGACCTCCAACAATGCAATGCAGGCTGAGAAAGAGTGCCTGTGTGAGTGTGTGTGTGAGAAAGAGAGAGAGAGAGAGAGAGGGAGAGAGACAGATGAAAAGGCCTCACTACAATTCAGAAACCTGAAAAGCAAACCTTATTTCCTTATTTCAAGTTGTTTATTTCCACATTATTATGTTCGTTTTAGGTTTTAGGTTCAGAAATGACTGGAAGCCAAATGTGTGCCTATCCCCCTTGGCAATTCATTCCATGAGTCTCAAAAACCATATATTCCACCATGCTGAAACTCAGGATACAAGGGACAGTCAATAAAAAAATAAAAAATTATATATATATATATATATATATATATATATATATATATATATATATATATATATATGAACATATTTCAGCATATTTCACTGCTTTCGTTATCCAAGAGACTTGTCAAGAATGTCAATAAATTTTATACTTAATTTTGGCAGGTCTCAGGAGGCTATAGACCAAGAAAGGACCTTCTGTAGACGATGGACACTAGGTGGACACCTGTCCTGCTGGAACACAGCATAGAACAGTCCTGCAGAACCTTCAAACCGGTGCGGTCCACTGAACTAGCGCATGCTTAATGTGACTTAAGATATTGCCTGTTAGATGGGCGAAATATACACGCCTTTATTTCTTTTTTCACATACCTACAGGAATCTGGCAACCCGTACAATATTAATAAAATCTGGCAACCCATTTTAGTCTCCCTTATTGACCCCACCTCCCCCCCAGTTGGGGGTGGGGAGGCACTGCTATGGAGCCTTCATGCATGTTACATTCACATTCAGGCATTTGGCTGACGTTCTTCTTCCCCACAGACTCTAAGATAAGAGCGTACCGTACAGGTTTAGACAAAGAGCTGAGCTGACTCCAAGCCTTGCAGCGGAGAGCAGTTAATGGATAAACCCACAGTAAAAAAAATAAACAGATGCCTACAGTGCAAGGGGGAGATAAGCAATGTGCAGTATATGGTTTCAGATATGGCATACAGGCAGGGACAGTAAACTCCATAATAATAAATGCTCAGGGTTCAGTGTTAGCACAGCCAAGATGCCCTTGACCGACCCTGTGCATTTTTCAGAAGTCTCTCTTGCTGACCTGACTGCAGTGAGGAGCTCACTCCACCCCTGGAGTATTGAGAAGCGGGACACGGTCGAGGGTGTCTCTGTAGGGAGGGAACAGTAAGGAAAGAAGTGGATAAGGAGTGCAGTGGAGTGGCCTGGCATGGGTGCATGGGCTGATAATAGATCACAAGTGTGTAAGGGCTGATAATAGATAAGCGTGTAAGGTTTGATAATTGAGGTACAGTATGTAAATTTTACAACAGATCACAGGTATGTAAGATTTCATAATAGATTGCAGGTAAGAGAGTACTGTTTCTCCAGCTCATTGCTCTTCTAGACCTCTTACTCTTGACTGCCAACAGACCAGATCATCTCCTGGTTCCAGGAAGAACAGTAGCCGGTCCTAGTGTGCCGTGTAGGACCTTGTTCTCTCATTTTAACTCCTGAATTTGCCTGGCTGGACTAACACTGCACCTCATGAACAGCTATTCCCTAGACCCTTTGAAGAATAGGTTGTTTTAGAATGTTTTTTTATTTTTTCCCCTCAGAATTCCTAGTCAGTGTTCTAGAACTCCCTTGCTTTCAGTTTCCAGTGATGATTGCTATTTGTGATTTCACACCTTAAAGGGTTGAACTCTGGCTTTGCCAAATTCAGGAATTTCTAGTTAAGGCTGTACGCAGACATTCTGAAACTGGTTGATTCATATTCAGTTAGATATTAATTGATCTCTTGTGCCATCTCACGCTGTTTTACAGTAAGGAGAGCAAAAACAGAAAGGACAAATTCCAGAGAAATATTGCCACTGGCACTGCCATGAGTCTGTTCTTCTGACAACCAACCAAATAATTTCTCTGGGCAATTAATATTTTGAGCGCACACTATCTTACTACTTAACACTACTTAACAATCTGATAAGTATTTGAAATGATCGGAGTGTGAAACTTGCCAGTGGTAAACTGCCCCAGGGGAAAAAAGGGCTAAAAATCTGACTTCGACTTCTTAAATGGTGACAGGGATCGCACTCTGCCACAAATCTGTGGGGGTCCTTCAGCCTTGTCAAGACCCAGGAGTGGCTGATGATCCATCGCTGTGGGATTTACAGTCTGCTTATTTCTGTCTAAATCAGAGGTGGGCAACAAGGGCCGTATCTGTTTCTGGTTCTCGTGCCAACTTCCGGCCTTAATTACTTAATTAACCCCCAACATTTAAGCATTTTAAGCCACATGATAAGCGTATGAATGACAGCTGAAGACTGTGCTGTCCCTGTATGAAACGTTTTACTGTGATAATCCACAAGTGAACCAGTATTAGTGCATACAGCCAGTTAGCTCAGCTTAATTGGTGGAAATAAAAACCAACACACTGGTCATACACACTGGGCCTCCGGGATCGGAATTGCCAACGCCTGGTCTAGATCAATCCAGTTTGTGGTGGAGCAGACCAGAACGTGTGCGCGTGCGCTGGAGCGTGGGATAAGTCCGTAATAAGATGGATGTAGAGACAATTTCGCTTGGGAGCGCTAATGATCAACCATGGTTTTTCCACAGGGACCCTGTCCCATGGCGTCTTCCAGTAGTTCATCAGGACTCCCTACAGCTTAACCTGTCGGACAAAAACCGTGCCTTGGTTTCCGTTAAAGAACAGTAAAAAAAAAGGGAATTACAGAACACAAAAGCAGGCTCTGCGAAACAAGCAACAACACGCCCTTGGACTGTTTTTTTTTTTTTTTTTTTTTTTTGCGCGCATATAACTTCAAAATGAGCCGATTAACCTGGGCAAAGTCTGGAGGAAAATAAAACGATCAACCAGCTCACAGACAAGTTGATCAAATAAACGATATCCTACCATTAACCCCAATGTCTGTAAAATATAATTACATGCACAGGAAGAACACATTTTGCATACTTTGATTATATCTTAATTACAACCCTACAGTACCACAACTGCAGGACTGAACAGGACTGTCAATTTAAAGATATTGTTCCGCACAATTGGCCACGGCGCACGGAATTCCACCAATCAGAGACTCGAGAGGCGGGATCAAGGGTGTTCAGGTTGTCTTTACAAGCCAAAGACAGTATTGTAGATCGGTCCCGATTCTGCCGCGCCCTTTCTTGGTGTCGGAGAGGTGACCGTACGCAGGTATACAACTGACGAGCGCGCGATCCGTCCGAAACTGGATTGTGGATTACAATATCCAGAGCAATCTGCAGTATTTATTTCGGTTCTTTTCGGAGGAGGGATGGAATAGAAGCTAAAAGGAATCGGTAAGGAAAACTTAATTTTTTGCAACTTTCACTTAAATAAAGAACACTCTTATTGCTCTTCCACGCGCTGTTTCTGTTTGTTCACCAAAATCCGAACT
The DNA here is from genome assembly GCF_013347855.1 of Anguilla anguilla. Classification (NCBI taxonomy): domain Eukaryota; kingdom Metazoa; phylum Chordata; class Actinopteri; order Anguilliformes; family Anguillidae; genus Anguilla; species Anguilla anguilla. The sequence goes on along the minus strand of NC_049202.1, from coordinate 57,913,735 downwards.
GAAATTCTCGACAGGAAGTGTAGGACCTTGGCTTGCTACTAGTAGGACGGTTTACTCTCATTGAAAACGTGAGTTTTCAACTGGGTTTTAAGAATTACTTCGCCTACTTCCCGCGAAAGTGTCCCATTTCGTCCTGATATAACCCTGTCAATGTTTTCCAGACCTTAACTTCCAGTGCAGACTTCCTCGCGATCGTTGGGGTTCGTGGAGGCGTGCGCGCGTATGCTAGATGTGGCATCGGTCGTGTTGGCATGTGGTTATGATAACGCAACGCGGAGTTACAAACCATTCCAAGAAATCTGAGAGTGCAATGTCAAGATCTCAAGTTGTTTATCGTACAGCAACAAAGAAGTAACACATTCGGATTTAACTACATTGCCTATTGTTATTTTTTGGTGATGGCAAAATTCGCAAATCGCTTGCCAAAAGTATCAAGAGGGTTTTTTTATGTTCAGAAGAGAGTTTCATTCTGAGAAGAGGCGGCATTGACGTTTGTACCGAGGTTTCTGTATTTATGAATGTTATCTGACGGTCGACACACTGTTCATGAGACGCACCCTGTGCGCGTACGAATTGCCCTGTGAAGCGAGGCTATAAAGTTTATTATTTAGCGTTATGCGTCAACTAAGGTATGCGCTATTTCCTTTAGATCTAAAGCGGACTCTGTGCTTCGAACAAAGACACGGAAAAGCAAACATGGTATTTTAACATCAAGACGGCATGAACGACAAGTTTAAACAGTGTGGTATGGTCAAGATCCATTGACGTTTCTTGCTTTTACTTTATGTACTTTACTTTACTATAACAATGATGTATCGTACAAGCCGTCCACATTAATCTATAACTACGGAGGGCAGGTGACAAAAGCGCCAAACTCCTCTCATAAAAATGAAGGGGTTGTTTTTTGTATGTAACGTTGAGCTATTTTAATACTACTGTGTTCCTAAGAAAAGCGATTCCACTGAAGAAGTAAACTCTTGGGTGCCGTACGCTGATAGCGTTGCAGAAACGTTTCGCGCTTGCTTTGGCACGGTTTCCTTTCCTCGTTGCTTTTCGGCATACTTCTCTGGACAAGTATGCTGTCCTCAGACCACGAACGTGCTATCGCGTAATAAAACAAGGACGCATTTCTTACCGCTCCCCTTTCTCACTGATCCCAGATCAGGGAGCGACCGTGAAGGGAGCGGTCATCGGCACTTTCGAGTTGCGTGGCGCTGATCGGAGATCGGCGTTACTGTGGGAACGGAGGGCGAGGGAGCGGTTTGGAATGCAACCGGAGTATCCAACAGCGAAGCTGCCTCACTATCAGTGAGAGAGTCCTGTTTTGTAAGAGGGAGAGAAAAAAAGAAAGACGACAGCCTTGCAGCTTGGCTCACGATATTAAAACCTGAAAGACAAGACCTGAACACCAAGCGCACCGATACCGGCTTTCAGATAACGAGCGCTCAAGCACGCCCTCGGGAAGCCAGTGGTAACGCAGACGCCGCTGCAATGCAAAGAAAGGCGACCTGCGAACAATGAATCTTCCAGCCAGTCCACATAGCGGCATAGCAGTCCAATTCAGCGCTGAACCCTAGTATATCAATGGCGCGGGTTGCCAAATTGGAGTGGAAATGCGGATCCAGGTTTTCAAAAACTCAAGGGAGGGGGGTTTCAGAGTGAAAATGTAGGCCCGTTAGTGTCAATGACAGATCTGGGGAAAAGTTGTGCCAGTTGCGAAAACATGTATGAGAATCAGTTTAAGAAGGATTTTTTTTTTAGCCATATTTAGTGTGGAATGTAATTCCAGGTGTCCGGTGACATCACTGACGGCTCGGTAGTTTTCTTGTGATGGCGATGGAGGAGTTGTCTTTCGTGTTGCTATGCAAGCACAAGGAAGAGAAGACTGGTAATTGCGTGTCGGTCTCTCTGGTTTGGTCCTGTTTGTGTGGGTTAGCAAACTGTACCTTGTGTATCTGGCAATAATGATATGATAGCTTACATTGATTGCAACCTCGCTTGTGTTTACCAAGGGCAAGCGAGCGCACCATAACAACGGTCTGTGAGCTACTGCACGTTTTCCTTCGGTGTTGCTCAGGGGTAAGGGGCTGGTCTGTAATTCTCCATCTTAATGTGTGTTCTCTTACGTAGTTACGAAACCCAACCAAAACAGTCGTTCATACTCTAAATAAACAAAAATGTAATTTGTGTGCCCGAAGAAGAAAGAGTAAGCTTCGTCGTTTTATTTTCTCCCCTTGGGTTAGTTCGTATTTGTCTCTTTTCCTTCTTACTCCTTACCTTTTGTTTTTTTTTTAAAAAGTCAATGGCCTTTGTGATGCCTCTAAACTCAATTCATAATTATTCCTCTTAAAGGAGTCTGCCTTGTTAAAAAAGTAGCTTTTGGTCTACTCCCTTGATGTTGGCATTATTGACATGACTGACCTTGGGAATAATATTGTTAAAAGTCTCCTATTGATTTTAATATCATCAGTTATACTGTCATTACAATCTCAGTCCTGATCATGGTGCGTGTGTGTGTGTATTCCTCCTACATTAGCACAGATATAATCCACTGTTTATGACACTATCAGTTCAGAGGACATAGTCAATTTGATAGCATTCATTAAGCAGATACTCTATGTTCAATCTGTTTACACATTAAATCGTATGGGTGTGATTTACAAAAAAGAAATTAAGTACTTTGCCTAAGTATACAAAGGGCAGTGGACCATATGAGATTTGAACATAAAGCCGGTGCACTGTAAACCCAGCTTTTTTTTACCACTATACTACACCAAATACTGCCAGTTGTGCTTGTGACCTATTCAAAATGTGAATGTTATTCAACCCTTTGAAGAGTAGGTTTTTTGGAATGTTTTTTTTTTTTTTTTTAAAGTTCCAAGTCAGTTCTAGAACTTCACTGCTTTCAGTTACCAGAAGTGAGAATGTTCAGTTAAGAACACTGTAATCACATGAAAGGGTTAAGTGAATTTGAGTGGATGCACTGTATGCATTTCTTTTATATCTAGTATTGTTGGCTCTTCAGCAAATGAAAAAAAGAAGAAGTTGTGGTTGGCTATGTTCCTCCTAGTCAGAACCTGAGGTTAGTCTGTGCAGGAATGAGGACTCCCCATTTTTGGAAAGGCACACAGTGTGTTTGGGGAAGCGAAGCGGATAATTAAATGGTGAATGTGAGGTGGTCTTTGGTACCCCACATTGCTTTGGAGGAGGTGCCATGCGTGCGTGCCAATCCAAGCCCCTGTTATTTGACTAAAATGACTCAGTTTCCGGGTCTGAACATTTACTCGACTGCAGTTTACACAACCAGATGTCTCGTGTGGTCTTTCTTTAAAGGAAGTGGTCTTTGGGGGGGGGGGGGGGGGGGGCAACTGAGCAAGTTGTTTTTCAGCTTTGACTTTACAAAATGGGCACATTTGCGAATGTTGCATTAGCAGACATGACACGTGATTGTATGGGGGACCCTGTAGGGCTCTCTTTGCCATTCTGCTGGTGTCAGAGGACCGCTTCTTTCCTCAAGTTGTTCGAGGGCTGACGCAGGTGCGCGCGCACACCCAAATGAACTAATCAACTAACCGGGGTCTTCAGTCAATGCTTCTCGATTGCTTGAATCAGATGTTATAGTGCTGGGCTGCTATGACTGCCTGTATCCACTCAGCCCCCCCCCCCCCCAGATAAGGTTAGACACCTGTAATTCAGTGACTTACACCCTTAACATTTAATGTTCACCTCCGTTGGAAGTGTTGCTTATTGTTTCTGGATTCCTTTTGGAGTCTCTCTTTCTCTCTCTCACTCTCTTTTGGTGTCTGTCTCTGTCTCTCTGTTTCTGTGTCTCTCTGTCTGTTTCTGATTTTGTGTCTGTCTCTGTCTCACTCACCTTTGTACTCCTTTCTTTCTTCAATTTTCTCTTTCTTTCTCTCTCTTTCTCTCTCTCTCTCACTCTCTCTCCTCCTTGCCTGTGGCAGCCCTCAGGGAGAATTTTACCTCATTGTCACTGTGGTGTTGTGCACACAGCCAGCCCCTGACCCCCCCACACACACACACGCAGTGTATTGCCACTGTAAACATTACTATGGTGTCCCAGCATGCTTTGCTGTGCAGGCCATATGGAAGGGAATGTTTCCTGTGTTTGGCCTCTTAGGTTTCTGCAATAAGGAAGAAAACCCTTCATCTTACAACCTGTCTTTTCTTTAAGGGGAAGAAAATCACATTGTAAATATACAGCAGAAATAAAGAGGAGAGAGAGGGAGACAAGGGAGGGTGGAAATAGGTGTGGGACTGTTTCTGTAATGACAGGTTTCTGTCTACTGACTCAGTTTTGTTCTTGTAAAACACCCTAAGTACGCACAAGCACACGCTCGCGCTCACACACACACACACACACGCACCCACACATACACACTCACAGGGATACACAGATACACATAAACAAACAGGGACAGAGAAAGATGTCTTCCCACATTGAGATTTTTAGTGTGCAAATCATTTAAAGTTAGCATTATTTATGACATTTTGGCACTGCTCCCGACTTGACCCTTTGACTGTAACACTATAATGGCCTCGAGACTGTGTTTGAGACAATAGCCCCTTTTCCACCGTAGGGTCGAACGGTTCTGAGCACAGAGAAGAACGGTTCCAATGGTGTTTCCACCTGGAAACGGTTTGGCGCGGGACGCTTACATACCATGCCCGGCACAATATTTTCGGCACGGTTAGACAACCGTGCTCAGCGCAGCAGAGCCGTTCGGGTGGGCAAGCTTAATGACGTATTCACCGATTGGTTTCACATTACGTCAGTTTTGTGACTCCGCATACGGTCTCTTCACGTCCTCTTCCGTAAGCTAGGTCGGTAGAGAAGCTAATATAAATAAAAATGCCACTCAAAAATCATATTCCGTCATAGCAACAAGGTAAACCTGACAATAGCCCTAAGATATGCCTATACAGCAGTGAAAACGCTGCTCACTGAATAACGAAATAAACGAGACAAAGTTTAAAAAAATGTTACCATGTTATTCTACAGTCAATATCTGGGACTAAATATTGAATAAATACCTTACCATTGGTTTTACTCGTAGAGATGTTCATTTTGAGACTGAATGGTCATATATTGTCTTGGACAATCCGTTTGTGAAATATACGCGCATTTGTGATGCCTGGGTACCTTCCAAAATAGCTGTGCGTAATACCACACGTGTCGTTTACGGCGTTGTCGCTCTTTTTAGTACAGTCTGGCTTGATTGACAATTCATTTATTCAGTAGGTGAGAGTATCAGCTTTCTAATGATGTATAACATGTCTAATTCTGCTTTTGGAATATTTTATGTTTTATAGGTCAGCGTAACCAAAGATTTTCTTATCATCGCATTCACTTATTCATTCACTCTGTGGTAGCAGTAAAAGACACTGCGCCTAACGAAACATTGTTAACGATTTTTTGTAATTTATAGGAAAAAACTATTGTTATTGAGGACTTCTGGGCATAGCTAAGCCATATATTTGCTGATAGACCTATCTGACATCATTTTCTGGAGCAAAACAGAAGCAGATTGAACTGTATCGTTGATTTACTGTCTCTGTCTCCATCTACTGAACACAGATAAAATTTCATCATTGCTATGTTATTACTGCTCAAAATATTATGTGTGAAATGTTTTGTATGTAAAAATTTCCAGGTGAAACTGACACTGTCCATTCACCACAATTGCCTAGCTGACATTCCTCCTCCTCCTTCGCACCAGGGCAGGAATTCAGCAGTGGCCTTGTAAATCCAGTCTCGGGACCCCGCCCTAAAGCTGTGTGCAGTGCGTAATTCTGCGGCAGGCGACGGCTGGGTGTGGCACATGTAGGAACCAGGGCTTTGTAACACTTGAGGTTACGGGTTCAAATCCTGGGCGGGTGCCACTAGCGCTGTAGTGCGCGAGCGAGGAGCTTAGCCTTAATGACCTCAATATGACATAAGTGGATAGAATGTTTAAACTGTATGAGCGGTGCAATCCTCCTGGATACATTGTAAAAAAAATCTTTTTAAATTTCAATGCGGCTCCAACAAGTAACTTGGGTGCCTTAAAATCTTGAGTTGGACAAACAACAACGGATCTTTAGTTCTTCATACTTCTTCTGTATGAAGAACCATTGTTTGCCTAACTGAAGATTTTAAGGTTATAGCTAGGTTACTCGTTATTTTAAGTGACACACTAATTTTTTTAAAGGATGTGATGCGGTGTATTTCATCTTCTGTCACAAAAGGTAAAAATAGGAGAAAAATGTGGATGCTTCAAATATGGTCAGGTTTGATGACACGTGCAATGTGATGATTTTCAGTTTAAGAATATTTATTTGGGGGGGGGGGGAATCACACAGTGAAACAATGCGACAGTCACCGTTGTCACTAATGAGTTGTCCCCGACGACCAATGCCGTGGCGACGCACGCGAGCCTGGTGACAGCCCCGGGGTCCAGACAAAAGCTCCGTCTGTCCTCTCATGTCACGTCCTGGCGCAGATTCATCTCTCCTTGTCCCCACAAACACTGGCTGCAGTTCATATAATATTCATTATATTTACACTGTCCCCACAAGCACTGGATATGATGCGGATAATATTCATTACAGTTACACTCTCCCCACAAACACTGGCTATGATTCAGATAATATTCATTACATTTAGACGCTCCACTCTGACTTTGTTGACTAAATGAGGCTAAGGCGGTAATGGCTGAGGTAGTGTTGTACATCAAAGAGCGGACTCAAAGAAATGCACATTTTTAGTGTTTTCTTCACATTCAGGCAATTGGGCATCATGAGGAAAGCTTTATTTTTTCCTGCAGAATGGCTGTGTGTAGCATTGTGTGTGCGGGAGATGAGTGTGTGGCAGTGTGTGTGTGTGTAGGAGTGTGTGGGAGAGCAGAGTGGCAGTATGTGTGGGCTCTGCTGAGCTTTTGTGGCTCATTAAATTTTCGGCTGTGTTTGGGCTTTCATTTCCTGTAAAGGACAGCGTGATGCAGAAAAGAATGCCGTGTGATGTGGGTAAGGGGGGGTAAAAAAAGGGAAGCCTTGACAAACAAGAAAATGAAGCGTCTTCTTAAATGGGGCGGCAGTGTACCATAATGGTTTGGGAACTGGCGGCATGGCTCTTAAGATTGCAGGTTTCATTCCCAGCTGGGCCACTGCCGTTGTATCCTTGAGCAAGGTACTTAACCTGAATTGCTTCAGTTTAAAAATAAAAAAAGAAGAAGAAAAAAAGTGCAGCTGCATAACTGGGTACTATGTAAAGAATGTAAGCTGTGCAAGTCGCTTTGGTGGAGAGAGTCCCCACAAATGTAGCAAAGTGAGAATGCACAACGACAGTCTTGTACTCTTTGCCAGCTGAAAACCAGGCAGGTCCAGGTGAGATTCAAATATTAATACTGGAAACAAACTGGCCTTTTTTTCCATCTTCATGATTGGGTGGATGCAAATAATCAATTGGGGTAGAAGTTCCCAGAAGTTGTAGTCACCTGGAAAAATGTACATGCCTGCATAGGGTCAGCGTCATGTATAAATTCTGTATGTTTTATTTATTTTTATTTTTTTAACACACATTGACAGTTCTCATCTGGCACTGTGTGCTGCCAGAAGTTTCATATCTTAAAACTGTTAAGCTGTGAGATCACAAATATGTTGTTAGCTGAACATTCTAATGCTCATGTCGCAGTCACTATTGGTAACTGAAAGCACTGGAGTTCTAGAACACTGACTTAGAATTTTGTGGGGGAAAAAACATTTTCCATCAAAGAGCTAAGGTTGGTTGGAAAAACCCAAACGATGCTTATCGGGCGAATGAGAAGTGGAAACAGAAATGGAAGTGTGAAAATGCGCACTGAAATTCGCTGCTCGGTGACTGCTCTCTCTCCAGCCCCCCATGGGAATAGCGACACGCTGGTCTGTTCCCTGGAACAGCATGGAACAAAGACACCATGGAGGCATATGCATGTCCAAAGAGAAAGGGCATCACTTTACAGCAGGGGTGTAACCTTAGTATATACAATTTGGGGGGACTTCCTTTTCTGTACAGTTTGTGAGCTCAGAATTAACTCAATGTGGCCTGATCCTGAAGAAAAACCACAAGATCAAGATGAACAAAATAGCTGCTCTCTGACTAATTTAATTAATTTTACACACCATCTGAGTTTTCAAGCAAGACTAATATACACTATTTACTACAGACGAGTTGCGATTAGTTGACTTGCTGTTACCAGGCTACAGTTTTGCTATCTTGTAATGCACTCTGGATGCTCCATTAAAATAGATTTTTGTGAACAGGTTTTAGTATGGCACATATTAAGGAATGTATTTGTTTTCATATTTAATCAAGAAATTGATGTCAGTGTCGAGTGGTGGACCATTGCTTTCCAACTGTCCTCTGAGATTTTAAACCGCTTTCTCATAAAATCTGGTGTCTCGCTATTGGGTGAAAAAATGGACTGGATGGAGGTGGGTAAGATGCTGTCGGTGATGGGTCGTTCACCAATGAATGACTGCCTCATCATTGATGGATGGGTCCGTCTTACTCGCTGGATTATGATTGGTCTGGATGCAGCGGTGTGAGCTTGGCCAGAGTGTTTCTCACGGAGGGGAGGAGAGGATGGCTGCAGTCCCAAAAAGAGGAACTGTGACTCTGATTCCTTACTGGAGGGGACAGATTGAGCATTTCTCCACGTTGCTTGGGATGCGTGTCCTGCTGAAGGGGCTCTGTTATGGGATGTCCCCCCTGCTGAAGGGGCTCTGGTACGCGACAGTGGTTCACAGTCACTTCTCAGTGTGTGATTGTAATACAATGGCTGCTGTGCTGATGCACGTATACGTGCACTCTTGTGCACACCCTCTTTCTTTCTCTCTCACACACACATTGGAGTATGCACACACACACACACACAGGAGTAAGTAAGCATAAGTACAGTCTACATTACATTACAATTCTTTGGCAGACGCTTTTATCCAAAGCGACATACAATAAGTGCATACCAAAGGTCATTGGAGCAACTACAAAACACAGGTCCGATAAAGTACAATGCTCATTTTGTACAGTTATTCATAGCCATGAACACATTAAGTCCAGTTCACACAGTAAACATTACTCTGACCTAACCTATGCTAAGTCAAACTAGGAGGCATGACAAGCTACAACATCAAGATAATGATACAAAGTACAATAAGTGCTGGATGGAGGTACATGTAACATGAAAGTGGCACAGGAGGTTCATGTGTAGCATGAAAGAGGGGGGGGATTTAATTGATAGAAATGATCCCAGTTTGGGAGTGCCCTGCAGAGTGGTGATAGTTATTTAGTCCGGATATAGTCTGGAGAGATTTGTGTTCAGGCCACAGCGAAAGATGGGCAATGAGGGAGAGGTTCGTAGGGGACAGGGAATTTGTTCCACCACTGGGGAGCTTGGGTGGAGAAGCTCCGTGGTAGAGACGAGAGAAAATCCTTTACCCGCATTTGTGTGTGTGCTTGCATGCGTGCGTGTGTGTAACACTATTAGTGTGAGTCTGCGTGTGTTTGTTTGTATTTCGTGGGTCTCCCTGGACAACACAGAAATGACAACAGTCATGAGCTTCTCAATATAAGTCTGGTTTCAATTAGCTACACACACGCAACCAATTCCATTACGGCTGGGTGGGGGTGTGAGGTGATTTGGTCAAAATTGGTGTGTGTTTGTGTGACAGGATGTGTTTACCATGCAGGGTGTGTGTGCGTGTGTGTTTGCGTGCGTGCATGTGCCTGTTTATGTGTGAGACACTGTGCAACTGAGTGTGTATACACAAATGAGTTTCATCCAGAAAAAAACAGCAGTGATGAAATATTGACACATCACAGTAATTGTATCTAAACAAAATCTGGTAAATGTAGTCCTGGTTTCTGGTTACTATGAGTTAAATGAGGACTACAAGCAGGAGGGTAAATTCCGGTAACTGCAGCATTTATCTGTAATGGTTTATGGTTAGAGCTTTAAAAAAAAAAAAAAAGTTCAGTGACCTCCCTCCAAGTCAGGTGATGATTATATAAAAAAAATCAAAAACGGAGACTTCAAATATCTGAGCTCTCTAGACTCCACCGGAGCGACTGTAATCAGCAAAGTCAAGGCTGTGAGATGATGGCTACTTTGCAATGATGCAAGAAATCTCTCCACCTCAGCTAATGTGTGGTGAGGGTTCTGGCGCAAAATGGCTGCCGTGCATTTCCCAGGTGGGTGTTACACATTGTTGGTGGGTAAGGTGAGTTCCCGCTCATCACTGTAAAGCACTTTACAGCGTTCGGAAAAGTGCTACATAAGTGCAATGATTCATTCATTCATACATTCGGTAAACCGCCACACGTCCTGCAGTGACCGTGAGGGAGTGTTTGTGGAGGCGAACTGAGAACAGGCTGCGTGTAGCAGGGTTGCGCTCGGTTCACACTTTCGCTTCACTTAAATTTTTTTTTTCGTGGTGTGAGCACTTTGCGTGTACCTGCAGAGCGACGGATTCTGCGAAGAGACTGCAGAGAGCTTGCAAAAGGGCTTTACTGAAGTCTCAAAATATAAGCAGCCGTGTGAGAAGGGGACTTTTGGGGGGGGAGGGGTGGGGGGTGGGGGGGGTGAGGTGGGGTGAGGTTGGGGGGGGGGTCTCTCGACTTTAATTACATTAAATATTTACAGCAGTTCCCATCTCGCAACAAAGAGCAACACAATCGCGGACGAGGGCCTTGGCTCTTGGGAAAGTTAAGAATGTTTCCAAGAAGAAATGTAATACATCTATGGAGGGAACAGCCTAACTCTTAGTAACTTACACTTCATGCCTTCAAATTGTTAGTTTTTAGAGTATAAGATATCGCAGCAGTAATGTTTTCAGTGTTTCCAAACTATGCATGTACACAAAACGTACTGTACAAATATAACTTCTCAAAACTGCCTGCACACCAAATTATTGTTATCAAAATAATTATAACTATGTTTATGCCATTATAATTCATACAAACTAGGCAGACAATTTTCCAAAGTAGTGCTACCTATTAAACTTTTTTTTCTGACTTTGGTCTGCTAAGTTAAACTGCTTAGAAGACATTAGTTACATTACATGCGTATCTCATTTTGACAGTTAGCAGATGCTCTTACGAAGATTACTATTTTACATGCAGTCCATTTATACAACTGAAGCAGTGCAGGTTAAGTACCTTTCTCAGGGGTATGGTGGTGGTACACCCACCAACGAATGAAACCTGCAACCTCTCAACTACAAGCCCCCTTCCCTAAACAGGAGACTGGAGCTTCATGAAGAAAAGAACATTCTAGCCAGACATAGAAAAACAGAGATGCAATCTCCACAATGACAGAGTATGTTGCTAACAACAAATAGGGAAAATGCCACTGGGGATTGGAGGAAACTGACAGAAAAACGGGTTCTCGACAGATCCCTGACTGGAAGTCTGGGAGTTCAGAGGGGGTAGAGGGGTGACTTTGGGAAAAGGCAGGCCTGGTCTGGCTCCGGGCTGGGGCGGCTCTCCAGACCGCCAGCTGATCCTTGTGGTTTGAGCTGCAGTAAGACGAACAGGAAGGAGAGGGGAGAGGAGGGAGGAGCTGGCTGATCCCTCCTGAGAGCTAAAGGTGTGAAACACACACACACACTCACATGCGCACACACACTTACTCACACACACACATGCACACACACTCACATGCGCACATACACTTACTCACGCACTCACATGCACACACACTCACATGCGCACATACACTTACTCACACACTCACATGCACACACACTCACATGCGCACATACACTTACTCACACACACACATAAGCCGCGTTTCCACCGCAGGAACTATACCCCGGAACTAGGAACCTTTTGAGGAACTCAGTGCGTTTCCACCGCAGGAACTAGGGTCTAAATTTAGTTCTGGGGGCTTTGTTTTACCCCCCAAAACGATCCTGCTCGGGGGGTAGTACTTTCCGAAAGTACAGGAACCTTTTGGGTGGAGCTTGCAGCGCTGAACATTTCTGATTGGTCGAGTACTCGCAGCATTTGTGTTGTATTTATTTTCCGCCATTACCCGCCATGTTTGAAAATATGCAGCGGCAAACCAATTTATTTTCATAATAACTTCAAATCAAACTTGTACGTTATGCGGCGCAGTAGCCTAGTTTTGGTTATAGCCTGTCAACGTCTTGGAATTATAACGTGTGCTCTTCTGTTCTTTTCTTGCTTTAGTATTCGTTTTATAAAATGCTAAGCATTCGTGCTGGGACAGCATATTACGTAGGCTACCAATACATTCAAACGGATTAATTCGGTTGCTGAATATTTTCTTCCGGATTTTCTTTGTTAGCCCGTTGTAATTGACTCAAAACGTTTGATAGAGTTATGTGAGGTATGCGGTAGTTCTGCATAATTAACATTGGTGATACAGTACAAGCAAACTGGAAATCACCATCCGCACTTTTTATCCGGGTAAAATAACAGGTTAATTCTAGTAATCTTCCCTTTAGCTTTTTCAGACTGCCGTAATTTTACTCAATTTTACTGCCATTTTTCAATTCCACGAAAAGACCAGGAAGACTATGGACTAATTTATGGTGCATGGTTCGCATCTGGAGGGCACACTTCGCTGCTCGACTAGCAGTAACTTCGAAGGAAAGCAAACGGTGGCTGTACCACTACTAAATTTACATTTTCACGCAAGTCCGAGTTTTCGTTCTATTCTTGTCATTTTGCCATTAGCCTATATGGAATTGACGACGAGAAAGTAATCAAACAGCAAATTGTTTACAACCTGTGCATGTTTTCTGCTGTTGTTGCCAGTTATATGTGAATGCTTTCTGTCGCTTCGGATGTCAAGACATGAAAGCGAATGTTCGCATAAAAACATAATGAATGTGTTTGAGAGGATATATGAAAATCAATAAATACAAAAGTAACCATATATAGCCATTGTTGGTAACCCGTTGTATAAGTGGAATAAACCCCTCCGGGCTGTCCCGGTTATTAGAAAATAATGTAGGCTACTTCGGTGGTAGTATGGGGTTACGGAAGAAATCATATGACAGACGGACCGATGACAATGTTGCTATTTCATACGTCAGTGGGCTAATTTGCCTAATCTTCGCGGTACTTTAGACCCCGGTGGAAACGCAGACAACCATTGGCTGAAGGAACCTTTTAGTTCCTGGTAAAGTAGTTCCTGGGACTGAAAGTTCCGGGTAATTTTGGTGGAAACGCGGCTATACACACACACACACTCACATGCACGCACACTCGCATGCGCACATACACTTACTCACACACACACATACACACACACACACTCACACACTTGCATGTGCACACACACACTCGCACACACACTCATATGCGTACAGACACTTAATCACACACTCTCATACACACTCGCACACACACACTTACTCACATGCACACACACTTGCATTTGCACAGACACTCACATACTCATGCACACACACACACTCGCACACACTCATATGCACACAGACACTTAATCACACACTCACACACACACACAGTCAGAGTACACCCATCAGACAATGTGTCTCAGGTCAGTTGCACCTGTCATGACATTTGAGCTGAGGCACAGAGTTAAACCTGATTTCCCTCTGCTGTTCTGCCTGTCCTGCCCCATCCACACATTCAAATTTTAATTCAAACGATCTTTAACAGCACGACAAACACGTTTTTATTACCAATGCAGCGAGAACAGAACTACAACACATCCTACTGCAAAAGAGAACAGTAATATTTCTGCCAATGATATAAATGGGAGATTGTAACAAAAGTAAAATGTTATTTTGGTAAGACTGTGACATCAGGGCTTTAGCACTGGGGAGAAGGTGGGGAGAAGGTGTTGTTCAAATGAAGTAACATATCAGTCCTGTAGTTTAAAGTAGTTTGTGTGATTTCATTGATTTTTATATTTTATTTCACCAAAGGCTTACTTCTCTGCCTCCATATTTTCATTTCCCTCTCTTTCTCTCCCGTCCTCTTTCTCTCTTCCCTCCTCTCTTTCATTTAGCCTCTGTACGCCTGACCACACTGTGTGTGGGCTCCAGGCCCAGCTGCGTGTGAGGCATCTCCCTGTCGATCAGGAAGTGTGTCCCCGTTTGTGCTCAGTGCGTAAACTGTTTGGAGGCGCTCAGCGTGTGGTCCAGCCTTGTGTGAGGTGCGCAGCAGTGTGTAGCTTACACGTTTACCGATGATTCATGGCGCCTGTGTCATGCACGTGGTGTTACGGTAAAGGGAGAGTTAGACGTGCATCAGTTCAGTGTGAACGCAACACCGAACGTTCTTCAGATGTTGGGTTGAGATATGGATGGTGAGGTGAGTGGTGCGAGGCAGTCTTCAGGGCTGATGCTCACCACGCTGCTTTCCATGCAGTGGTCCCTTCTCTGTCTGCTGCCCTCTCTGCTCTCTGCCTGTCTGAATAAAGCTGGAGCATTTATGAAATTAGATGGACTGTCCTGCCCTCCTTCTATAAAAAAGATGGAAATTGAATTTCAATTTCCACTTGTTGAATACAGGCAGGATACTATTTTTTTGTCCCTTATATGGACACACTCATGCGCACACACACACACACACCGTCTCCATGATTCTGGGTGAGGGTCCTTAAACCCACTTATAAATGTACACACACACACACACACACACACACACCGTCTCCATGATTCTGGGTGAGGGTCCTTAAACCCACTTATAAATGTACACACACACACACACGCACACACACTGATTTCAAGTTAGAAGCAAATAAGCTTTAAGATGAAATGATGCTGCATTTAACCTGGAGTGGCAAAAACTCTCCCAGACAGGCAGGAAGCAGGAAGTAACAGCAGTTTCAGTGAGTGGAGCGGACTTGTACAGAGCAATAAAAACTATTATTAATGCTCTATAAATTTAATAAAATGTCAGCTGCCTATCAAACCAAATCTAATCACGGTAACCCAGCAACCATATATTCACAACTGAATATGGAACACAGAGCTGTAAATGTAGACTCAATATTAATTGAGATAGCAGAAGCTTTGGCAAGCAAATTGCTGATTGTCCTTGATCTCTGATAAGGGTGTACCCACTGACGCTACATCTGCAGAAGAGATGGCAGCCATTTTCCAAGTGAGTCTTTTCCAGCCTTGTTTCCCCGCCCTGAGTTCACGGGCCCTCGCTCCATGGCCGTGGGCCGCAGTAGCCCTGCTCCTTCTCTGCCCATGCCTCAACGCAGCCTGGAGCCAGATGCATCACCCTGCTCCTCTAAACTGCACTATACTGAACTATATAATTTAATCTTCTGCTACTCCAGTTAGTTTATTACCTCGACTGTAAGCAGCTCAGCCCATTTTATTTGCTGTGATAGATCCCTTATTGCATTTCTGTTGCATCCATACTGCCACCACTTTATACTGGGCCGGCCAGTGGAGGATGGGCTCCCCCTCCATAGCCGGGTTCCTCCCAAGTCTTTTCTCCCCACTGAGAGTTTTCATGTCATGTGCTTGCTATTTGGGGGTTCAGGCCTGGTGTTTGCTTTTTTTGCTCTGTTTTTGCTGTTTCTTGCCCTTTTTCTGTTACTCTGTACAGCGTCTTTGTGACAGTTTTTTATAAAAAGCGCGACACAAATAAAATGATTTTATTTGCTTGATCATCAAAATACCTCAAAAAAATCACCCATCTAGCCGTCCATCGACAGAAGCGAGAAAAACGAGTTGAGAGAACCTGCAGACCCTGTGGTCCTTCAGCACTGGTTTTTGATATCTCTGCCGTATTGTGCTGTCGTGTGTGAATAGTGCATGCATGACGCTAACTGCAATCATACCGGACGTGCTTTCTAGGCACACTACCTGCCTTTATTTTTTTGAAGCCTTCCCTGTAAAGAAATCTTATCTGCTGTTGCTAGGCTACCGCACTCCACTCCTGACAGTCACCTGGCTGACATCATTTAACGGCATTAGCGAACTAATTTCACGTTTGTTATTTGTTTTTTTAAATACAATGGATAAGCGGAGAACACTTGCTCTTGCTCTTCTGAAGAGTGAACGAGTTGAAAAAACAAAACAACTTTTTGTGAAATCGTATCCCTGTGGGTAGGTCGAAACGTATTATAATATCACAGGCATTTAGCAGACACTCTTACCCAAAGCAACTTGCACATTTGGAAGTTTTTCTCTTGTTTTCTGTGTCTGCGTCCTCTATGACGTCCTGGGTGATGCATCCAGTAAAATAATCATTCCCTTGTACAGTGATATGCCCCAATATGGCACTGGCACATGAGATTATCAATATTTTTCACTGAAAGTTCCTTGAACATTAGAGATAAAAATAAAGAAAGATAAAGATACATTTTATTGAACCCCATGGGGTCATTTATCCTCTGCATTTGACCCATCCTAGTTACTTAGGAGCAGTGGGCAGCTGCAGTGCAGCGCCCGGGGACCAACTCCAGTTCTGAGGCCAGTGCAACTTCAGGAGTGCACCTAACAAGCATGTCTTTGAGTGTGGGAGGAAACCGGAGTACCTGGAGTAAACCCACGCGAACACGGGGAGAACATGCAAACTCCACGCAGAGAGGATCCGGTCAGATCCGGATTCGAACCCGGAACCTCCTTCTTGCGAGGTAACTGCTAACCACTATGCCACCGTGCCCGCCCGTCTCATTGATAGATTGTGTGGTGACTGGTGTGCTTACTCGGCTTATGGGGAAAAACCTGGTAATGGCTCGAGCCGCTGTGCACCTAAGGGCATTATTTCAGGTCTTCTGATAAATGCCGCTGGCAGTAGAGCTGGCCTAAGGGGACCTTTTCCATTTCATACCAGTCGATTTGGGAAAGAAACTGAAATTCAATGTATATATTAGCCATAATCGTATGCGATTAGAATGCTCTTAGCTGAACATTCTAACGTTGATGTAACTATCACTACTGGTAACAGAAATCAGTACAGTTCTAGAACACTGGCCGACTAGAAAAACGAGCATTTCACAATACCTGCTCTTCAAAGAGTTAAAATACATTGCATAAGAAATTTTGAGACACTGTTGAATTTTTCCTCGAGTTTTGGGTGTGACTCACTGGGGGAATTTAATCTAACTTCTTGACAGTAAGACTGCTGATGTAGGATCTAGTTTTACACTTAAAGCTGGTACTGGATGAAGTGGAGCCATATTCATAAAATTTCGGCCTGTGTTCATAAATGGACTGCATGGTAAATGGACTGCATTTATATAGCGCTTTTATCCAAAGCACTTTACAATTGATGCCTCTCATTAACCAGAGCATTTAGGGGTTAGGTGTCTTGCTCAAGGACACACCCAGGGCGGGGCTCGAACCGGCAACCCTCCGACTGCCAGACAACCACTCTTACCTCCTGAGCTATGTCGCCCCTTAAAACATCTACCGTAGTCCTATTCAACCCCGGGTCTATCCTGCGGGTCTAAGTATCTGCGCCAGCCATGCGCTACACCACCTGATTTCACCAATTTACCTCCTTAGTTTAGGAATTCCAATCACTTATGTCATCCTCCTTTGTCTTCTCAGTCAATCAAGGTCAGCCATTTTTAAGGACATTCCAACCTTTTACATGCTCTTCAGGGAGCTGGGAAGCTCTCAAGAAAACACAAATGCATCCTCTTCATAAGTTTTTTTTTTTTGGAATGTGTGACATAAATGATCAACCTGTGGATCCACCTCTCCCCATCTGCCACATTTGTAATAATGTGGCTTCTGACTGACGCTAGACTGGACAAGCATGTTCCATTTACCTAATACACGTTTCTTTTATTCCTGTTTTCCTCATATTCCTTCCTTGCGTCCTCTGTTGGGTGATGCTAAGGAAGCAAGGAAAGGATGCAAAGAGGTAAAATAAGCAACTGGAGAGAGCCCATAGACAGGAGAAAGCTGATCCTAGATCAGCAGCCCTCTGAGGTGCTTTATAAACGCAGGGCCTAGACTGGATGTGAACCGGTATTGATTCCAATGTCATTTTCATGTCTGGAGTAATTGAGCTTTCCTGTCAGTGGAATGGTTGCTGAACCTGAACTCTAATTGGGTGTTTGTCTTTCACAGCGGGGGACCTACATGAAGTGGGTGTGGTCTGGTGGTCTGAGGACGAATCCTTCAGACCCTCGCATGAGAAGGGGGGCAGAGTGGTCCCAGTTCCCATTGTAGCGCCCTGCCCTTTTGCCCACCCCTTACTCCACCCTCTCCCCCTGAAAAACAAACCACTGCACCACCCCATCCTCCCTGAGTCTCAAAGATGGACAGCAAAGTTAATAACCCGCCAGGCTGTCACTACAATGAGACTGTTGAGTTCTTCTACAACCACAGCGGCAAGCTGATCAGCCCAACATGGCGAAAGCGCGACTTTCTGGTGGTCGGCTTGGGGTTGACCGTCTGCATCATCGTCATCCTGGCCAACATCCTGGTCATGACTGCCATCATCATCAATCGCCGATTCCACTTCCCCATCTACTACCTGCTGGGTAACCTGGCGGCGGCCGACCTCTTCGCCGGAATCTCCTACCTGTACCTGATGTTCCACACGGGGCCCTGGACCGTGAAACTGAAAAAGCAGGAGTGGTTCATCCGCCAGGGGCTCATCGACACCAGCCTGACCGCGTCGGTGGTCAACCTCCTGGCGGTGGCAGTGGAGCGCCACCAGACCGTCTTCACCATGCAGCTGCACAGCACCATGACCAACCAGCGGGTGGTCCTGCTGATCGTGGGGATCTGGGGGTTGGCGATCATCATGGGCCTGGTGCCCACCATGGGCTGGCACTGCATCTGCGACCTGGATGGCTGCTCCACCATGGCGCCCATGTACAGCCGAACCTACATGGTCTTCTGGGCGGGGCTCAACCTGCTCACCTTCTCCATCATGGTGGCGGTGTACACGCGCATCTTCATCTACGTGCGGCACAAGAGCCACCGCATGTCACAGCACACCACCCAGGTGCGCCACAGGCAGACCGTCATCAACCTGATGAAGACCGTCTCCATGATTCTGGGTGAGGGTCCTTACCAACGCTCATACACACACATACGCACACATGCATTTGCGCACATGCACACACACACCCGCCCCCCCCACACGCACACACACACACACAGTCACAGACTGTCTCCATGATTCTGGGTGAGGGTCCTTACCAACGCTCATACACACACATACGCACACACGCATTTACGCACATGCACACACACACCCGCCCCCCCCACACGCACACACACACACACAGTCACAGACCGTCTCCATGATTCTGGGTGAGGGTCCTTACCAACGCTCATACACACACATACGCACACACGCATTCGCGCACATGCACACACACACCCGCCCCCCCCACACGCACACACACACACACAGTCACAGACCGTCTCCATGATTCTGGGTGAGGGTCCTTACCAACGCTCATACACACACATACGCACACACGCATTCGCGCACATGCACACACACACCCGCCCCCCCCCACACGCACACACACACACAGTCACAGACCGTCTCCATGATTCTGGGTGAGGGTCCTTACCAACGCTCATACACACACATACGCACACATGCATTCGCGCACATGCACACACACACCCGCCCCCCCCACACGCACACACACACACACAGTCACAGACCGTCTCCATGATTCTGGGTGAGGGTCCTTACCAACGCTCATACACACACATACGCACACACGCATTCACGCACATGCACACACACACCCGCTCCCCCACCTGTCCACATTAAAGAAACTAGTCAAAAGCCATGGAAAAAAGGAACATTTTGGGCCCACTCTTAAAAACAAGAAGAGTTTTAAGGGTTTGTTAGCGTTCACTCATGATAGTTCCAGCAATTGTTGTCTGGACAAATGGCTTCAAAAAATAGTCCAAAAGAGTTATGGGAGGAGGTCAAGGACAAAACCAAGACAAGCACAGTCCTGGCAAGGTCTCATTGTGTTTACTGGCTTTACTATCCAGAGATGCTAATGTTAAGTAGCTCATGGGGAAACAAAGTGAAGCTAGGAAAATGCAATATTTGAATATGTGCTTGCACCTATGGGAACTTCTGTGTAACTGCATGACATGAGACTGCGACAGTGTGTACTATGTATCTGAGTTAGCAAGGTAGGCTTTTGCGTGCTCGACCTGATAATGTAGTTATTCCTTTATTCACGCTACCGTTGAAACAGAACATTTCTGTGAATGATAGTAAGTCTTGAGCCAGAAAATTTTCCAGAGCAATTATGCTGGAACTCCAGCTTTCCTTCACACGTGACCCCTGACCTTTTTAAAAAAAAAGTTAAGTAAGGTTGCATGTGTAATACATAAAAAATGAATGAATCACATTTGGCATTTAGGGCTGTCTAAGCAGATTATGCTGCACTCCTTTTTTACTGATACACCTGCATGTACACACACACACACGCATGCATGCACGCTCGCGCACACACACGTAGACACACACAATCAGAGATCTGCTTAAACTGGTTTAACGAGTTCTTTCCTGCCTCTGCTCCTGCCGTTTCTCTCTCTCCTGCACGCCTCCGCCCACCATTGTGCTTTTCGCTTGCTCTTTCTGTTCTTCCACCGTCTGACCGGGTCCTTCTGTGATTCCCCACTTTAGATCCAGGCTCAGGATTTGAGCGAGATGATTAAGTAGAGTGTGTGTGTGTTTATAACTGTGTTTTTATTAGTTTTTGTGTTTATAAGTGTTTGTGTGTTTATAAGTGTATGTGTTCCTGTGTGATTATAAGTGTGCATGTATGTGTGTGTGACTGCGTTTTTGCAACTGCGTGTGTTTTTATAAGTATGTGTGAGTGTGTGTATAAGCATGTGTGAGTGTGCGTATAAGCATGTGTGTGGGATGTGTGTGTGTGTGTGTGTGTGTGTGTGTGTATGCAGGCTCATAAAGGCTCAGTACAGGGCATGTCTGAGCAGGGCTGCATACTTTCCAATCCCCTTTGCAGCACAGCAGCATACCAACATCTTCTCCTGCCCAGCATGCCACCACCTTCAGTACTACACACCTATCCTTTATTCCTCTTTTTTCTCTCTGTTTCTAACCTGGTTTTTCACTTCCTCCCTCTCATCTTCTCCCTCATCTGTGTGTGTATGTGTCTGTGTGTGTGGTGTGTATGTCGTGTGTGTGATGTGTATGGCGTTTGTGTGTGTGTGTGTGCTTGCATGCACGAGCGTATGTGTGTGTGTGTGTGTGTGTGTGTGTGTATGTGTATGTGTGTGTGCGGTGTGTATGGTGTGTGTGTGAATGTGTGTGCTTGTATGTGCGAGCGTATGTGTGTCTGTGTGTGTCTGCGCGAGCGTATGTGTGTTTGTATGTGTGTGCGCGAGCGTATGTGTGTTTGTGTGTGTGCACGAGTGTATGTGTGTCTGTGTGTGTGTGCACGAGCGTATGTGTGTCTGTGTGTGTCTGCGCAAGCGTATGTGTGTTTGTATGTGTGTGCGCGAGCGTGTGTGTGTGTGTGTGCTTGCATGCACGAGCGTATGTGTGTGTGTGTGTGTGTGTGTGTGTGTATGTATATGTGTGTGTGTGTGTATGTGTGCTGTATGTGATCTGATCAGCTGTTATTGCAGTGTGACTGCGCTGTTTCAGTAGGCCCCCCCTGTTCTGGGGCTCTGGTGGGTGTGTCTGTGCAGCTGCACGTATGGCGCCATGGGGACTGCCAGTGTGTTTGTGTTTCTCTGAGTGCGCTGAGTGCTGCCACCTGCTGGCCACTCCGCGCCACTGTTCCCCTGCGGAGACAGGCGCCCTGAATCACACAGTGTTTTCTCCCCAAATGACCTTGTGAGCGTACAGGCTCACTTACATGTGGAATGGAGAACAAACTGATGAAGAGCTATGCTT
Organism: Anguilla anguilla; assembly: GCF_013347855.1. Classification (NCBI taxonomy): domain Eukaryota; kingdom Metazoa; phylum Chordata; class Actinopteri; order Anguilliformes; family Anguillidae; genus Anguilla; species Anguilla anguilla. The sequence goes on along the minus strand of NC_049202.1, from coordinate 57,891,864 downwards.
TTTTTTCTTTCTTTCCCTCCCGCTCTCCTGCCCTCTCTGTCTCTCCTGCCTCCCAACCCTTCATTCCTGTCCTTCTGTCAACGGTTCCTCCACTTTTCTCCCCCTCCCTTATCTTATCTCTCTCCTTCTCTGTTTATCTCCCTCCCCTTCTCTCCCTCTCTATCCCTTTCTCCCCTTACCTCGCTTTCTCATTTTCTCTCTCCCTTTGTCTCCCGCCTCCCCCTCCCTCTCTCTCATTCCCTTTGTCTCCCTCGTTTCCCCTCTCTCTCCCCCTCCCTCTTCTTCCCTCTCTCTCTCTTTCCCTCTCTCAATCTCCCTCCCCTTCTCTCTCTCTTTGTCTGTCTCTCTCCCCCCTCCCCCTCTCTCTATATCGATTTCTCTTTCTTCCCCCTACCCATCTCTCTCCCTCTCTTTCCCCTCTCCCCTCCCTCCTTTTCTCTCTCCCCACCCCCCCCCCTCTCTCTCTCTCTCTCCCTCTCCCTCCACCCCTCCCTCTGTGCAGGTGCGTTTGTGATTTGCTGGACCCCGGGGCTGGTGGTTCTGCTGCTGGACGGGCTGGACTGTGTGAGCTGCAAGGTGCTGAATTATGAGAAGTACTGCCTGGTCCTGGCCGAGTGCAACTCGCTGATGAACCCCATCATCTACTCGTACCGCGACAAGGACATGCGCCGCACCTTCAAGCGCATCCTGTGCTTCCTGTGCAGACGGTCCTCCGACCAGGAGGGGGAGCAGTCCGGCGTGCACTTCAACACCCTGGAGCAGGAGGTACTCTCAGAGAGCTACGGCAACAACAACCATCACCACTCGCCCGGCAACACGCACTGAATAAGCCCCGCCCCTCCCCTGTCCATGACCCCACCCCCCACCCCCCCGCTTGACCGGCTACCCCCCCCTCCCAGGGGAGGGTGGGGGTTAGGGTGGAGAATGGGGAGAGGAGAAATGGGAACAGAGTGGGAGGAAGAGAAGGATTTTATGGATAAAAGAGAGAAAGAGAGTGAGAAAGAAATGAGAGAAAGGGCTGGAGAAATAAAAGAGAGGTGGAGGAGGAAGGGAGGAGAGTGAGAGAGCGGAAGGTTAGGGGAGTATGAGGTAGAGGAGAAGAGGCTCCTGACTTAAAGTTGTGAAGATAGGGAAGTATAAAAAAAAGTCTTCTTCTGTGTTCTTCACATTCTGCCCATCAGTCCAGGCCCCAAATCCCAGATCTGTCCCAAAAACCCCCACACCCCTGCACCGCTCCTTCAGGCCCCGATTACACCCACCCCACCTCCTCCCATCTCAGACCCCGTCCATCTGGCTAAATCCCCATCCCGATCCTTGTTTGACCCCGTCCTAATCAGCACAGGCCCAACCCCCATCCAGCCGAGACCCGCCCCCATTCAGCGCAGGCTCCACCCCCCGAGTAGTGCAGAGCGTGGGGTCACAGTTCGCCGCTTAGCGTGTGTCTGAGAACGCACTTGTGCCCAACCCCGCCCGTGTCCCTGTGTTCCGAAGGGTCTTCTTCTTTTCAAAATGGCCGAAGTCAGAAACGGCCTTTAGCAGATGTAGGAAAGATGTGTCGCTTCGCGTCAGAGCGCAAAAGGGGGCGGCACCACCGCGGGGGGGAAAAAAACAAAGCACTTTTAGGAGAAATGTGCAAAATGGACCAAAAACATTGGAACCCGAGGGCCGGTTGCTCTCTGCTTGGGTACAGTACGTGCTGTAGCTGCAGAGGAGGAATGAATACATGCATGCGGCTGTGCGGTGCGGGCGCGTGTGTGTATAGAGGTACAGTATATGCTGTTTATACAGCGCTCTGAGCAGAGCTCTTGTCCACACGCGCCGCCCCCCCCCCCCCATGTGCTGTTTATATTTCTGGGGAGGGTCTGAACGTGCGGGGGAGGGGGGAGGGCGCCCGCAGTTCAGGCTGAGAGGAGCGCTTTCAGTTTTCCGTCTCCTTGGAAACGTCGCGCCCCTAAAAGGTCTCCCTCCGAACGCGGTCAGAAAGTCAGCCGCTGTGCGACGGCGTTGCTGTAAACGAGGGTCCAGGAGGGGCGGGTGCATTTTTAACCTGATAAGGGTTCTTTTTTTTCCTTTTTTTCTGTCAGTGTGACTGATGTAGAGGCTTGCCCTTTGATCTTTGCATGCTGCTGGGTTTGCTTGCTCAGTGAGGCTGTGCTGTTTTAAAGGTCACAAAAATGTCATTTACAGTTTTTTCTCAACTGTTTGCACACGTCTTTCTGAAGCCGTACCTCATTTTCTCAGAACTCATAACGCGAAACGGAAAACGCAGCCGCAAAACGCCAAGCTCCTCAAATCTTTTGCAAAGAGAGACATTGTGTTCAGAACCGCGTTATGTCCTCTCAACATGGCAGTTTGTGCTCAAATGATACATGCACACACCATCATATGAAGAGGTGTTTCTGAGAACCACACTGACGTGGACAGTGGAAAACATTACTATGAATATTTTAGTAAGTTTATGCCTTTTTCAGTTCCATTCTTACTACTTATTACAGTAGCCTGTTTTAAAAGATTGTAATGTTATTACACTCAAATAGAAAACACAAATACAATGATCAAAATACTCTGGAAAAAATTCGTAAAGGGTATGTTAAGTGTTCTATATGCAGAACATACAGTAGAAAATAGGTCAGCTGTATGCAGATAAATTAATAAATCAAAATTAGACTACATCCTGTCTTCAGTCTCTGACTGGCTATAGGAGTTGAGAGACACCTTTGGCTTGTACATTGCTAAAGCTCTGATTTATATTTGAACAGTTATCGTAAGTAACAAGTGTTTTCCTGAGTGGAATCAATGTGGTCGAGTGGTAATTTAAGTTTAACATTTTTAATGGCAGTATTCTCCACGTGAACACAAGAGATTATATCTATAAACATTGTGCTGAATCTGGAGAATTGTGTGTGGTGTTTTGCAAAAAGTGTGGTTTTGACTTTCGAGGGAAAAGCGGTGTTTTTGCGGACGTGGTATAGGGTTAGGTACATGAGTTTCAGGTTTTGTGTCTCAGGTACCAGTGTTGGTGTGCAAACAACTGAGGAAAAACTGTAATCTGAACAAACTGAAAGGTGATATGAAATTTCAGGGGGTTACAATTAGTCATTGCTGACAGATGTCAGATTGTTCAGCCAAAAAAAAGACTTACCCGTTAATGTTTAATGCTGAAGGTAGCACGCAAGTTTAGATAATAGTTAACGTTCCCAAAACGGTTCTGTAACGTTTCAGCAACGCTATGGTCTTGTCCTCAGTGTTTACGGGTTGTTGGTGGTAGTTATTGATCTCTTCGGTTTAGAGCCAAGATTTGTTAACTGCGTGTATTTGAGGGTGAAATATTAGCATCATGCCCTACAAACAGTGAGTAGCAGGGCATTAAAGCACTGAGTGCTAAAGCTGGAAGATCCTCATTATGCGACGTCTCTTCATCAGATGAGGCTTCTTTTTCTGTGGTTAGTCTCTCTACAGAGTCAGGGTAGAATCATACACGTGCACACACACACACTCACATACACACGCATGCACACATGCACGCACACACATACACACGCACACACACGCACACACGCACACACACGCACTCACACGTACACACGCATGCACACATGCACGCACACACATACACACACACGCACGCACACACGCACACACACACGCACTCACACGTACACACGCATACACACATGCACGCACACACATACACACACACACACACACACACACACATACACACACACACACACACACACGCACACACGCGTGGGCTGCACATGTATGTTTCCTGTAAGATGGCAGGCAGGTGTAACCAGTCTGCCCTTAATCAGGAGTGGTTGGGCAGCGTCTGTAGACCTGGACTTTTTCCTGTCTGCCAGATATCTCATGTAGTCAGAGAGAGGGGCTGCACACAAGACCTGTACTGTAAAAATATATATAAAAATTGCGTAAAATAAATCACATATGCCTTGTATTTTTCTAGTATGTAATATATTGTTTAAGAAAAGGGACATTGAGTCAAGATGTATACAGCAAGTGTTGTGCAGTTTTTGATTTTGTAGTTTCAATGCAAGAACTGGAAAAAAAATCTTTGTCTATAATTGTTTCTTGTAAAACACCAATATCTTTAGTCACAAGTATTTAGCGTGTAATATAAAAGACTGTCGGGGATCATTTCTAATTTGTTTGTTTCATTCCAGTTATGAGCTGTGATTTGTTTTTTTATGTTATTTTCCTTTTGCTGCAAATAGACCAAACATAAAATGATAAATAAATTGCTTCTGAAAAGGTTCTGTGGTTCACGGGCATATCTCTCTCTCCATCGCTCTCTGTCTTGTGAGTTGTTCTTTTTTTCCATCCTGTGCCTCCATGTGAGTTGTTTTTTTATTGCTTGGTGATGTCTATCTGTGTGCTCTGTGATTGTTCAGCTTTGCCTGCCCATCCTGTGCAACTATGAGGTCATGCTGTGACAACAGGTCATACTCATACACAGACCATCAGATCCAAACCAAACTCAACTCAACTTGAATGGAATGGAGGCTTTGTTCTCCTAAATCGAGAACAGATTTTCAATAAATAGAACAAACCATCACTCAGTCAATCAATTTATTTTGTGTGAAGGTGCATTTACAAACAGGTTATTGCACTAAACGTTTTCCAGAGAAAAAAAAAAACTGAAACCCACCCGAAATTGAGCCAATTTATGTAAAAATGGGGAAATGCCTCCCTAGCCCCTGGAAGAGGTGGTCTTCCCAGTAGCGCATGTTCTGAGTCTACACTAAGATCTTGGACATGCAGAGGTGACTGTCTGGCTCTGTCTGGCTGTCTGTCTGTTGTTCAAGCTGACCTTGTTGTTCCACACTGTGGGAATTCCAGTATCCATGTCGGTTCTATACTCGGGGAAAAGATCCCTCAACTCCGCTGTTTGGTCTCTCATCATTTTGAGCAGTGATGCAAAGACCTGGGTCAAATTACACAATCTGAAATGCTTTAATAACTAACTCCTTTAGACACCAAGTAAAAACTCCTGCAGGTTATTTTGATAATCTTGAGTTATTCATGTGTTTTGTTGAAAAGTCCGAGGTATCTGCAGGAGTTTTTTTAATTTTTTTTTTTATGGGTACCTTAAAAAGTTAAAGTGTTCCAGATGTGTATTGAACCCAAGCTCTGTGTGACCAGCAGCATGCTGGATAAGCAAAGTTTTCAGGACTGAGTTGTAATAAATAAAAAAATAATTAAAAAAAGATACTAGGGCTCTGTAGCTGAGACTGTATAGAGGACTCTGTAGCTGAGACTGTATAGAGGACTCTGTAGCTGAGACTGTATACAGGACTCTGTAGCTGAGACTGTATACAGGACTCTGTAGCTGAGTCTGTATACAGGACTCTGTAGCTGAGTCTGCATACAGGACTCTGTAGCTGAGACTGTATACAGGACTCTGTAGCTGGGACTGTATACAGGACTCTGTAGCTGGGACTGTATACAGGACTCTGTAGCTGCTGGGAATGACTGCATTGTGAAGAGCTGCCCTCACCACCCTTCAGCCACTTTCAGAGAGACAGTGAAGTGGCTGAGCTAATGATGCTTGAGGGTACTCAGCCCGGGAAATAAGAGCTTTTTGGGCAGTTGGGGGTTGTGGGAAGGGGGAGAAAGAACATAAGAATACATAGCTGGAAAACGAGCCCAATCTGCCCATCTAGAACATAGTAAAATAAGAATACATAATGAGGAGAACAGGCCATTCAGTCCATCTAGAACAAGAACATAAGAATACATAATGAGAACAGGTTATTCAGCCCATCTAGAACATATGAACATAAAAATACAGAATGAGAACAGGCCCATCTAGAACAGTACTGTTCTGCTCATTTGGTATTCTTACGTTCTTATTAGGTATTCTTCTTATGTTCAGGATGGCCTGAATGGCTATGAATCTACCTCACAAGCTGTTCCATACATTGAAAACATTGTATTTAAAATAAAAATATTACCTATTTATCAGTGCAGCATTTACATGTGACTAATTTTCTCCTCTGGGACTTTACTGACCCAAATCAACTTGAAAAATACTTTGCAGTTTGCTTCGGTAATCCCTTTTATGATTTTTTTAATAAGAATTGTATTGTGTATTTATGGAGCTGGAGTTTAAATTTTTTCATTTGAAACAAAAGCCATTACATGAACAGTATCTTACTGAAGTGCATCAGGGCTATTGTTAGGATGTGTACCTGCAGCCCCCTCGTTACAAAGCAAGGTTGTCATACCAGAATTTTACACCAAAACCTCAGTCTGTGTTCATGAACAACTGCACGACCAGTTCCCTGGCAGAAAATGTTTGGGCGGTGTTTCGTATGAATTCTCATTGGGGCTGATCATCAGAATTGAGTTTTTCCTGTGATTATAGTGGTCCCTGCTGGTAGAGTGAGGAACTGCAATAGTTTTTCAGCCCTCGGAGTCCTCTCAAATATCTTTTAAATTAAGACTTTTAAATTAAAATGAATGAAAGGCAATCTAAATATTATCAATGCAACCCAAGATATAGAAGCAAATGTGTTTGAAGTGATTTTTATGAAAAATGAGCAAAATACATTTAAGCTCTAGTGTTAGGCCCCAGTGGTGAAAAATGTTGATTTCCCAAATCAATGACTAACTCTTGTGCTGGTCCTTTCCCTAGCTACTAAACTGGGCGGGGGGGGGGGGGGGGGGGTAGTGATGGGGAGTTGGCACAAATTAGGGAATGACCTGACCGCAACAAGGCCTTTTTAATTCCTCACCACTTTGTGTAAAAACAGTGATTTTGACTGAGGACTTTTATCTGTGTGTGTGTGTGTGTGTGTGTGTGTGCGTGCACATGTTTGTATATGTGTGTGTGTGTGTGTGTGTGTGTATATATATATATGTTTGTATATGTGTGTGTGTGTGTATATATATATGTTTGTATATGTGTGTGTGTGTTTGCTAGTCCTGTCCCTACATTATGTCCTCCTGTCTCTACAGAATCACAATCGTGAAACAGACTCGGCAAAGAACGGGAATAACGGCGCCCAGCTCTTAGCTTTGCAGAATAGCGGCGAGCCCCTTCCTTCATGAGGGGAGATTGACGGGCAGAGGGCGGAGCCAAGACAGACAGCCTCCTGAACTCCGCCCCCTCACAATCTTGATTGGACTTTTGTGGTGTCTGCTGTGTATTTGAATGCCTCTTCTGTGTGTGTGTGTGTGCGTGTGTGTGTGTGCACGTTTGTAAGTCCAAGTGCAACACAAGAGGGTGAAAGTGCTTGTTGTCTACATTTTAAAATATATTTTTTGGACTTGGAAAATCTATATTCTTGTTCCTAACGTGTGTGAGTGGGTCACAGCAGGTACTGCACACACACAAACAAGCTCAAATTCGGTTGGACAGAGGAGAAGCTCAGTGTTGAAGTGTTGCTTCTTTCTCTAACTTCCTAGACATTTATGTCTAACGACAACCATTTCTGAATGAAGTTCGCTTGTTACCGTGTATTGTGATTTCCATATCCCAAAGCTACATCTGGTTCCAGAAACTGAGAGATTTCCCAAGATTCCTTTGCAACTAATTGACCCCAGCTGCTGAGCAACAGCATGCACCACCAATCTGCAATGTACACAAGTGCATGATGCATTCCTTTATTACTATAGTGTTCTTGGTTGGGCGCTGGGCTTGTAGATTCCCCAGCTAATACAAAACGTTCTCACAACTTTGCTGGAAATGCAGTGGCAATGTTATAACATTGGCAAAAAAAACGTTCTAGTAACATTGTGAGAACATTTTCTGTTAGCCGGGAGGTTGCAAGTTCAGTTCCCAGGTGGGACACTGCAGTACTCTGCCTGAATTGTTTTGGACAAGCGTGTCAGCTCAGTGTCGGAATGCAGTTTAGGGAAAGTGAGAGGACGGACGAAAGGAATCGGCTCCTTCTCCCTCTCTTACTGCACCTGTACCCTCACCTGCTGCCTCTTTTTCTTGCCAGTTAATCTTTTTTTTTCTATTTATGAAAAAAGGGGAGAAAAAAACTTTCTGATCATTCCACAACTATGTGCAGAGTGATCAGCTGGTTAGTCTTTCCACTTCTCCGAATGACTCTGGGGCTTCTTGACTAGCCGGCAGTCTTATTGCACTGTATCCACTGACCAGAGGAGGCGCTAGCTTGCTCCAGCACACTGGTTTTGTGTGAAACGCTCAACGATATTTGGCAAGATCCATTCTGCCATTCTCCTGACCAAATTTATAGAAAAAAAACAAACATTGCAGTTATAAAATACCAATGACATTACTTAATATATTAGTAATTACATAACATAAATGAGCTTAAGACCCTTTTCTGTTAGGGTGGTTGGGGAAACTACACATGAAAGGGCACTTCATTGAAAGCACCCAGTTTATCATATAATAGGAGGGGATATTTTGACTGTCTGTGTGATGGTTGTATCCCCAGATTCTTAGATCAAAGTTTTCCTGCAAAGATAAAAGCAAAATGAGCCAGCATACTCCACTGCAAAAGCCAAACAAAAAAGTCTGTCTTAAACATTTTCATCTTAAAATGACTTAAAATTTTATTTTTCCACCAAAGAAGAAAATCTTTTCTTGCTTCAAGTTACTTTTTGCTTGATGTGAAATTGGCTTTCCCCATTGGAAAATCTTGAAATGAGTCAAACAGTCCCACCTCATTAGCAATATTTATTGGCTTACTTTACCATAAAAAGTAATAGAAATAAGACTTTAAGTCTAAATGTAAGACTAAAATACTTGTGTGACTATTTTTTTTGGTTTTTGCAGTGTGCAACTGTATGGTTCTATGGGATAGTTCACTATAAGGGTTTTATTTTTTACTTTCAACATGCAGTGTTTCAGGTGGCTGTACATGCAAGCATATTAATATTATAGTGTTTACTCACGATTGTAAGCATAAATGTATAAATAAATTAATGTTTTTTATTATGGTGCTTGTACGTTCATTGAGTGCAGCATTCTCCAGTTGCACATACCAGAGGAAATAGTTTGAAACAAAAGTAACAGTAAATTAGTCATTTTGTGAAGAATAAAAAAATGATACACATAGGCAAAATCTCTGGATGCTTAACGTTGCTGTTCAAGCTTCTTTGGAGTTACTTGAAGTGTATGTTTTTGCTTTAGATTAGATTACCACCCCCAAAATCTCCATAAATGGCATCATAAAGCTGGCAGGCTGTCACAGACGGTGGCGGTGTGGGGAGGGGTGGTATTGGTGTGTGTCATGTATGTATATTTTAAAAAACTATGTAATTGAACACATAAACTCAACATATAAATGAAGGAAAATGTGAATGTGCATTTGTGTTGTAACCTGTATTGGATGACTGCAGTTGAAAATTGGGCCTATTAGAGATCACTTAAAACATAAGAATATTTAAAAATGAAATGGGACTTAACTGAACATCTGGCTGCAGAACGTAGGAGGATGTCTTGGCTGTAGCCTGCAAACTGTTGCCAGTGAAACACCCGAGTACGGTACCCCAACACCAACCTAGCAGAACTAACTTTCCCACCCCCTCCAATGCACCTGCGAAATGTTGGTTACACACGGGTTATAAAGTCCTGCCATGTGTTTCTCATGCGCATGAACTCAGCCAGCTGATTTCACTGATTAGTTCTACCTCCTGGCTAGAGGACTGTGCTAACGAGTAAATCCAGTCAATTGGAATAAAAAAGCTGGGAGGACTTTTACTATATAAACTTGGATTTTTCACCTCTGGTAACACAACGTAGCAAACCAATCAGAGCAAACTTCTTGTTCATTCCACAGAACATTCTGCCTATGAAGCGAGGCCATGTAAAAGAGTTAAATGTCCAGGCTGATAGAGTCATCTTCATTGGACCATCTCCCAAAACAAGGATCAAATGATCTCACAGTCAAACACAACCGACTCCTTCAGCAATGAGAAGAATCCTGCTTATTTAAGAAAAAGGACAAAAAAAACTGGATGTACAGTACTGTGCAAAAGTCTTAGGCACCTGTGAAAAAAATGCTGTACAGCTAAGGTGCTTTCAAAAATAATGAAATGAAAGGTTATAAATATAATTAAAAAAAAATAATAATATAAAGAGCAGAAATAGTTTAAAACTAAATAAAATCAATGTTTGGTGTGACCACCCTTCGCCTTTAAAACTACATCAATTCTCTTAGGTACACTGTCCGGCAGTTTCATAAGACAATCGGCTGGTAGGTTGTTCCAAGCATTTTGGAGAACTTGCCACAGTTCTTCTGCAGATTTTGGCTGTTTCGCTTGCTTCTGGCTCTCCAGGTAATCCCAGAGACCGTTGATCAAGTTTGTATCTGAAAAGTAGTCTATTACTTAAAATATTACTTTATTTAACAAAATACAAAAATGTATCTGTAAAATTTCATTTTTCGGAAAATTCATGTTTGGAAATCTCAGATTTGCTCTTTTCTACTGACACACTAATGCAGAAAACAAAAAATAAACATCTAAGACCAAATATATACTATATATTATATTTAAAAATCTAGGGTGCCTAAGACTTTTGCACAGTACTGTATATATTTTTAAAATTGGAATATTAAAAAAAAATACATACAAACAACATCCCAGGAATGACCCTGCCCCAAACCCTCCATCACATGGATACACAAATCTGGCCCTTTTCTTTTCTCCAGGGTCATTAACTGAACAATACTGGCCACGGACTTCACACCTTCACACCTGACTCCCAGGTAAAGGGAGGGGGAGAAAGCAGCATTTCTCAGCCCTGGAGGACCACGATTTGAGTAACGCCTCTATCCCTTCCAGTCCTCTCTCCTTCTGAAGCCCACACCCTTCACCAAAAGGAAAGAAAAACATTTTTTTTTTTTTTTAAAAGATCTGTTGGCCATGAAATCTCCTAAACCTCCTACAACATGGCTGCTTTCTACACAACCTCGCTGTTCAGCCTTTCACCACACCAAGACAGCCCACCTTTCTCCAGGCAGCTGAGGCCTCTTGGCAGCATCCATTTTGGATCTGAAAAAATACACACACACACACACACACACACACACAGACACAGACAGGGTAGGAGCCAGAATGAGTCAGCTCATGACATAATTGTCTATCATCTAGACCCCTATACACACAAACTCGCTATGTGACTACTCCGATATGAATATGAAGGGGATTCAGAATTCGATGTAGCATTGCGTGTTCTCATTTTAAAAAGCATGTTTAAATCATTTGGCACAATTAGGAGGTAGACTGCCACACACAGGGCATGGTAGGGTGGGGCATTTCTGCTGAAGCAATGGAAAAACGATGCTTTGCGTGTTCAGTAAAACATTCACATCAATCAAACAAAAAATAAAAATAAAAAACTTCACAGCACAGTGACCAAATCCTGGAGTTCTGGAAAGCAAAACGCCACTGCAGTGGACCCCACACCCAAACGTTGCAGACCGGAAACTCGGAAACGGAAGCTGAGACAGTATGTTACCTGGTTAGCAGGGTGCTTTACCTTAGTAGCTCCAATAAGAATCTATAGATCTATGTGACTTATATAAAACAGTATTAAAGTGTTGTAAAGCTGTGAATTCCCCCATACATTACTCATAGTCACTCTATCAAAAAACGTAAAGCACATTAATATGCATCAAATCAACTGCTTTTTATACTTTTAAAAACTTGGCTGAAAAATAAAAACGCAGTCCCGTTGTAATCATATTGGAACAGTGCCAGTGGTGTCTGAAGAATTAGACCTACGCCAGCTGGATACCAGGACTCCAGGAGAAAGACTGACACGGCTGGTCCAATGTCTGGGATGGGGGGGAGGGGTGCGGGAGGTACCATGTGAGAGAAAATGGAACGGGTGAGGCAGATGGAAGCAGACCAAAAACCTTTCCAATCAAACAGTTTTGTTTTCTCTTCCTTTTTTTATTAATAATTTTTTTAACGCCATGAAAGTTTAAGATGTAGTGACTAAAGACCATTGTACCCATTAAAACAAGCAAATAACCTTTATCCCTCCCCACCCCACCCAACGAAAAAAAAAAATATATATATATTTAAAAAAAAAAAAACTAAATTAAGAGGAAAGAGCACACAAAACACTTGAGTTTTTTTTCTAGTAAGAAACACTACATTGTTTCACAGAGAGGTAGAGAGAAGGGAGGGGGGCAGGGAGAATAGAGATTAGGTGGGGGAAGACAAACACTGACACAGAAATAAAATATTGAAATACTGCTTCATACAATAAAAACCTCCCCCCCCCCCAAAAAAAAAAAATCCTTCATGACTGCTTTGGTATGTCCGAGGGCAAGTCCAATTCAGCAGAAGCTGTACCTGCCCAATAAAAAGACTCAAGAGCATTATGTCCGTCTCCCATTGTCCTATCAGCACTGCACCACAAGCACTAGTAGTAATGCTTAGTAATGCTTTGTGGACTGTACCATTATTGTTCCAGAAGTGTGTGTGTGCGGGGGGGGGGGGGGGGTTAGAGCACAGAACTTCATACAGTCATGGAGGATTCAAATAGAAAAACCTACCCTAAAAGCACTCTTAACAAAGACAGATGAGCAAAAACAAAACAAAAAAAGAGACAAAAAAAAGATTTTATCTTAGATGTTTGTGTAACAGTGGGAGAAATTTAACTTTCCTGTTGGGGGGGGGGGGGGGGGGCAGCTGAATCAGAACCACCAGGTGGGAGGGCCAGGGGTGTGGTCACCCAGTCACCTGGGGCACTGCAGTTGTGGATCTGCACAAGGTGAGGCCGTTATCTCTGAGGACCAGGCAGGAAGGTAGATCACTTCCACAGGTGCCACACCTTCCTGTGATCCATTCTGACAGGTGCACACTACTCCTAAGAACACAGGCGTGGAATACACAGGTGTTCAGTATTTCTACAGGTGTGGAGCACACAGGTGAGGAGTATTTCTACAGGTGTGGAGTACACAGGTGTGCAGTATTTCTACAGGTGTGGAGTACACAGGTGTGCAGTATTTCTACAGGTGTGGAGTACACAGGTGAGGAGTATTTCTACAGGTGTAGAGTACACATGTGAGGAGTATTTCTACAGGTGTGGAGTACACAAGTGAGGAGTATTTCTACAGGTGCGCTGGGTCCAGGTTGAGTTCTCTCCTGCCTTTGAGCTAGCCCGATTGGCTCTTTTAATGTTAGCAATGAGCTGCTGCAACGTTGTGAGGGGGTTTACGGTTTAGGCTAGACATACAGCCCCTGTCCTGGTTCAATAAGTCACATAAACGCAGACCACATTCTTCACACGACAAAAACATACGAGAGGGACAAGAGACCCCAGACACCCAAAATCAGATCCGAAAATATATAAACACAATTTTTTTTTTTTAAAACAAGTGTTCCAAATATCTGTACAGAGACATCCAAAGGCTACAAGGAGTTAAAAAAGAAAAATATATATGGTGTAAAACAATAAATGAGATGTGAAAAGGGAGAACAGCAATACCAGTTCAAATGCTGAAAACAACCAATGCTATTCATAAAATGTGCGTGTAATAATAACAGGGGACAGGTCTGTATGTGTGTGTGTGTGTGTGTGCAGCAGAGCACTCTACACATCCAGCATTATTTGCCAGTACTCCCTAGAGAAAAGCTATGCTGGAATGCCAAAATATTCTACATCAGATCTGCATAATAAAAATTAAAAACCTGGTACATTGTGTTTTAATAGGTTAAAAGTGTTTTTCTTTCCCATACGTCAGCGATAAGCAGGTATTTCTTAGCACAGCCAAACACTCTGTGCTTTGACTACAGGGGTCCTTTCACATACCCCCTCCCCCCTCACCCCCAAAACCATTCTTACAGGCCCCCTCTGCCAGACGAACCTCTTCATGAGCATCTCCTCACCCCCCCTGCTTCCCTAGCCCCCCCGTCTGGAGAACTGGACCACATTCTGGACCTGTAACTGATCTATGGAGCGTTCTGTAGATGAAACCATCTTTCAAGGCACACTGAAGATAAAAAAAAAGGATAACACCAAGACTAAGAAGAAAAAAAACGTGTGCAACCCCTCCCACGCACACATGCGCACGCATACACACCCCACCCCACCATCTCTTCCTCCTTCCCCACCTTAAGTCTACGTACCATCATTATTATTATTGTATTTCATTATTTATTACAACTATGAGTTAAAAAAAAAAAATCACAATTACATTACCGATAATACTATTTTTGGTTTGTAACAATGCAGATAGCAGTCTTAGTAGTTGCTCACACCAGTGGTGTTTTGAGTGTGCAGGTTTTGGATGCGGAGGGCAGGCCAAGTGTGTCAGAATGTGTCTCACTGAACAAAACTGCTGCCCTCTAGAGGTGGGAGGACACAGTGACGGAATAACCACAGCCTGGTGAAACGTATTCCAAAAATGCGCAAATTTGGGTACAACCCTGGCTTCAATGACACAGTAAGTTATTGTGATTACTTAAGAATAATGTGTTCATCCATTTTTGGTCTTTCGTTATTTAGAAGATTTTTTTCACTGTATACAATTTTTTATCTATGTAATGTTTAAAAATGAAGAAATACAATCAATCGCTAGAACACCTCAAAAAGACCACATGCATGGAAGACCAAAAACATTTTAAAACATTTTTTTTTTTTTTAACATTTTTAAAATTATTTTCTGTAACATTGTAAACCTTCCCCTCCCTCCAACACCCCCCACCCACCCACCCCACAAACTCCACCCATCCAACCCCCAACCCTGCCACCCAACCCCAAACAGGTAATTTACCATCTGCTAATAAACTCTAGATTTATTTGGTGGCTGGTGCATTCTTTGTGAAACAGCATTAGAAAAAAGTTGGCTACAATCTGGACTAAAGTTTAAAATTAAAAAAGAAACAGAACGAGGTTATAAAAAATGAAAAACACAGCCGAGGCTGCAGAGCACCAACCTCTCCCACACCCTGCCACAACTCACACACACACACACCCTGCCACAACTCACACACACACCCTGCCACAACTCACACACACACACACCCTGCCACAACTCACACACCCTGCCACAACTCACACACCCTGCCACAACTCACACACCCTGCCACAACTCACACACACCCTGCCACAACTCACACACACACACACACACACCCTGCCACAACTCACACACCCTGCCACAACTCACACACACCCTGCCACAACTCACACACACACACACACACACCCTGCCACAACTCACACACACCCTGCCACAACTCACACACACCCTGCCACAACTCACACACACACACACACACACCCTGCCACAACTCTCTCACACACACACACACACACCCTGCCACAACTCACACACACACACACCCTGCCACAACTCACACACACACACAAACCCTGCCACAACTCACACATACACACAAACCCTGCCACAACTCTCTCACACACACACACACAAACCCTGCCACAACTCGCACACACACATACATACACACACCCTGCCACAACTCTCTCACACACACACACGTACACACAAACCCAAACCTTGCCACAACTCACACACACATAAACACACACTCTGCCACAACTCTCTCTCACACACACACACACGAACACACACACACACCCTGCTACAACTCACAACACACATAAACACACACCCTGCCACAACCCACACACCCTTCCACAACCCACAGATACATACACCCACCCTGCCACTACTCACACACACACACCCACTGTGCCACAACTCACACACACACACCCTGCCACAACTCACACACCCTGCCATAACTAACACACATCCTGCCACAACCCACGCACACACACATACACCCTGCCACAACTCACACACAAATATGCACACACACACGCATGCATACTGTATGAGCCCACACACACACAAAACCACACCGCTAACATGTGATTCACATACACACACAGGCCAACACACAATGACACACACACACACACACTAAAAACACAGAATGAATGGATAATTGCCTTTGCGCATGTGTGTGAAAGAGAGTACGCCTATCTGTAGTATCTGTATGTGTGCGTCTAAATGTGAGCCTGAGCCAACAAGATTTAAAAAAAACCCTAAGAAACATCAAGCGGAGTGCAAAATGGAAACTGAAGGAACATAAACGCATGCTGTAGTGAGAATACATCATCCTGTGTTTATTAGAGCTCTCTGTGTCTCTCCCTTCCTTCCCTCTCTCTCTCTCTCTCTCTCTCTTTCTCTCTCTCCTTCTCTGATACAAGGGGAGGACTAAATGGTCTCCATGGTAACAGCGAGACCAGAGTCACATCACAGCGGAAATGATGTGCATCACCACACTGACCAGTACTGTTTTGGCGTGCGTGTGCGTGCTTGTGTGTGCGCGACAGCACAGCATCAGCTGGAAAACAGAATAGACATCCAAAAAGATTTTTTTTGGTTGTGAACATGGGTGCAATTATGCAAGCCCACATACATGATCTCACGCATAAACACACACACACACACACACACTCACACCACACAAACGCACACACACACTCTACACACACGCACGCACACACACAAACACACACACTCACTCTGAGCCTGGAGCAGGAACACAGCACAGGAAGTACAGAGTGTAAACAGTGGAGAGAAAAACAGGAGCTCCTCGCAGACATTTGAGGTGTAGTGTTGCTCCGCCCCCTCCGCCTCTTTAACCCGCCTCCTGCAGTAGGGAGAGGGAGGGACTTCCTGCTTGCTGTCCAGGCCAGAATGCCAGGGGGTTGGCTGACTGTGTGCGCGTCTGTCAGTGGCGAGGGTCAGAGTGTGAGGGGCAGCGGAATGGAGTATATGCTCATGTCAGAGTGGGGGCTGCTGGGAATGAGGGGGAGGGGTTGGTGCTGTCCTGCAAACTGGGAGAAAGAGACAGAGAGAGAGAGAGAGAGAAAGAGAGAGTAGTAAGATGCAGCAGTGGATAACTGTGTGTGTGTGTGTGTGCGTGCGTGTGCATGTGTAGAGTGCAGCGTATGTGCATATACATGCAGTGTGGTTGTGTGTGTGTGTAGTGTGTACAGTGTGTGTGTGCAGTGTGTAGTGTGTACTGTGTGTTTGTGCAGAATGTGTGTGTGTGCAGCGTGTGTGTGCGTTAGAGACTGTGTAGTACTCACTCCAAGCAGTGTGTGTGTGTGTGTGTGTGTGCATTAGAGACTATGTAGTACTCACTCCAAGCAGCGTGTGTGTGTGTGTGTGTGCATTAGAGACTATGTAGTACTCACTCCAAGCAGCGTGTGTGTGTGTGTGCGCATTAGAGATTATGCAGTACTCACTCCAAGCAGTGTGTGTGTGTGCATTAGAGACTATGTAGTACTCACTCCAGGCAGTGTGGGGGTGCAGTGTGTGTGTGTGTGTTTGTGTGTGTGCATTAGAGACTATGTAGTACTCACTCCAGGCAGTGTGGGGGTGCAGTGTGTGTGTGTGTGTGTGTGTGTGTGTGTGTGTGCATTAGAGACTATGTAGTACTCACTCCAGGCAGTGTGGGGGTGCAGTGTGTGTGTGTGTGTGTGTGTGTGCATTCGAGACTATGTAGTTCTCACTCCAGGCAGTGTTGGGGTGCAGTGTGTGTGTGTGTGTGTGTGTGTGTGTGTGTGCATTCGAGACTATGTAGTTCTCACTCCAGGCAGTGTGGGGGTGCAGTGTGTGTGTGTGTGTGTGTGTGTGTGCATTCGAGACTATGTAGTTCTCACTCCAGGCAGTGTGGGGGTGCAGGTCTCTCTCTGGCAGCTCCTCATAACCGGCCGTCAGGTGTGTAGCAGGGAGCAGGGTATCCGCCTGCAGGAACACAACACAACACCAGGTGGCGCTGTTACTGCTGGCTCACTCTCTCACTGCAGTGCATGGGAAAGACGAACCAGCAGAGAGCTCCACTTCATTGACAACACAGTATTTTTACAAAGCTGGCTGTCTGGGGGGGTTATGGGTCACACACAGATGGCTCCCTTTTATTCTTGGGGGGGGGGGGGGGGGGGTGGGGGGGGAGTGGTTGAAAGGCAAAATTCTTTCAAAATTCACTGCAGGGGACGGCAGGTTTAACTTTGAGCTGGGCTGCTCAAATCTGACCCAGGAGGTTAGTAGGGCTGCTGCTTTTATTTCTACCCATCGGCTAACTGATTTGTCACTGATTGGCCAGAGATCCCACCCACCTGGTGACCCAGTTCTAAAGCAGTCTCTGATGCCCCTTTTCCACCAAGGCATTTTGAGGGCCGGTTCGGAGCCGGTGCCTAATCGCGAACTAGTTCTTCCGTTGCCGACAGCAAAAGAACCGGCTCTCGGCCAGGAAAACTGGTTCCAAAGAGGAACCAACTCTTAGCTGGTCTAGAACCAAGAACCGCTTTCGTCAGGGGCTGGGGGCGGGATTATCGTGACTAACCAAGACCAACTAACACTTTGTGACCGCCAGGTAGGGTGAGACCACCTTCGTTCGACAGACAGGAAAACGTAAACTGATTTGCAACTATATATGAAACAGGCGAAATATCGGTAACAACCTGTACCTAGTTATGTAGGAAAAAATGTCCTTGTTATCCTCCAGTGATTATTTTTTCAGTACTTTCGCTGTTTGTTTTTGTGCCGGCAAATAAGTCAGAGGTGGTCCAGCGCTAGCTTTTGTTTGCTAAGGGGACGTGTATCGACCTCCCCATATAAATGAATGGAACTTTACATAAATTTGCTAGCATACAGTTTAAGTGTCCTGTCTTGCAACGTGGTCGCTACCAGTTACGACTAGGAATCCGTACATATTCACAGTTGTAACCCAAGTCACAGGACGCAAAATAGCCGTTAGGAAAGCAGTTTGAAATTATGAAGCAACGTCTGTGCCATTGGATTTAATGGGTCACGATGAGATAATTCTGAGCGTGTTGCTTGACTTAAAGTTGATATAGTGAATAAGAGGTCCCTCCAGTTTTTCGCGATTCAGAATTTGGAGAAAATGCGGCATTTTGATGTTGTGTTGAATTCCAAAAATTCCGAATCGCGAAAAACTGGAGCGACTAAATAAGGCTGTAATAATATAACTAAATGTATATGTATGAAGTAGTTTTTTTTTTAATTTTTTTTTTACATTTAGACAGTTTATTATGTGTATTTTTACAGGACATACATTTTAATAGGTAACGATGTTGCTGGGAAAGCGGAGATGTATACAGACGTATAGAGTGACGTAATGACGAGGCTCTCTAACGCGTGGAAAAGCAAACCGGTTCTTAGAAGGTTCGCAAGTTGAACCAACTGCGACCCGGCACTAGCTCCAGCCCAGAACCAGAACTAGGTTCGCGTTGGTGGAAAAGAGGCATGATTGGAGGAGAAAAATGAACACCAGCAGCACCACTGGCCTCAGGGGCCAGATTAAACTCCCTTATTTAGCAAACGGGCAATCACTGTCCCTTATGTGACCTCAGATCCCCCAACCCCAAACAGTGTCACATTCCACACATTGTTGCTCTGCTGTTCAGGATAAAGCCCCAATGTCAGAGCTAGCCACCAGGAGGCAGTAGAGGGGCGTGGGCAGGTGTAAATAAAAATGGTGGTGGTACCAGGGAATAAATCACTGTTGAAACCGCAGCAGCTGTGACATGACGGAGAACTCACCAGCCAATCAGGACTGGCCTTTCGAGAATGGTACGTAGGGGTGGTGGTAGTGGAGGTGGTGGTGGTGGTGGGGAGGGGGGGGGGGGGGGAAGGGGGGTGGCGAGCGGAGAGATGTGTATTATGTCAGAACATGATGTCACTTCGGGGGTGTGCGTGGGGGAGGGGGGGGTGGTGACTCTCGGTCACAGAATACTGGGTAAACGGTGTTTGTGTGTGTGTGCTTCCAGGCAGTGGCCAAAAAAGTGGAAATGCCAAAATGAAGTTATCTGACAGGCTTTGTGTGGCCACGTGCTGCCAGAACAGCTTGTATTGGGCGTGGCATAGAACCTACCAGCCTATAGAATTCTGCAGACTATTTGGCCACAACCTGTATGAGCGTGTGTGTGCGTGTGTGAGAGAGAGAGAAAGTGTGAGTGTGTGTCTGTTTTATTGCATATGTGTGAGTGTGCGTTCATGTGTGGGTAAGTATGTACGAGTGTATGTGTTTATATGAGGTGCGTGAACTGTGTGTGTGCGGTGTGTTTTTTTGTATGTTTAGGAGTGTGTACGTGTGTTTGAGTGATTATATGTATGTTCATGTTGTGTGTGTGTGCATGTTTGCATTCTGTGTGTGTGTGTGTGTATATACGTGCGTTTGTGCATCCAAGTGAGAGTGTGTGTGTGTGTGTGTGTGTGTGTGTGTGAGAGTGAGTGTCTGAGAGTGTCTGAGAGTGTCAATGTGTGTTTGTGTGGTAACGTGTGTTTGTGTGTATGTGTGTTAATGCATGTTTGCGTTTGAGTGTGCGTGCACGTGTATGTGTGTGTGTGTGTGTGTGTGCTTTGTGAGGGCAGATGGCGCGCATAGCACAGGAAGTGGAGCGGCGTGTGAGGGGGGCGGGACGTGTGAGGGGGTGGGGCGGGTGGGCGGTACCTGAGTTGGGCGTGGCCGGAGAGCTGGCCTGGCTTGCCTGGGCCGAAACGCTGGCTGCGTCCACTGCAGTTTTAACTGCGTACAGGTTGGCCTCCTCCTGGAACTTACCAATGTTCTTCTTGTAGCGGATTCTCTTGTTGCCGAACCAGTTCGAGACCTTAGAGGTGAGAGGGGGAAAGAGACGATCCATCAGCCAGGTACATTACAGTACATTTATTTGGCAGACGCTTTTTTCCAAAGCGACATACAATAAGAGCATACCAAAGGTCATTGGAACAACTACAAAATAAAGGTCCGTTAAGGTCCGATAAGGTACCATACTCATTTTGTAACAGTTATTCATAGCCATGACCACATTAGGTCCAGTTCAGTAAACATTACTCTCTGAGTGAACCTATGCTAAGTCAAACCAGGAGGCATTACAAGCTACAACATCAAGATAATGATACAAAGTACAAAGTTCTGGATGGAGGTACATGTAATATGAAAGTAGCACAGGAGGTGAATGTGTAGCATGAAAGAGGGGGATTTAGGTGAAAAAAATGATCCCAGATTGGGAGTGCCCTGCAGAGTAGTGATAGTTAGTATAGTCTGAAGAGATGAGTCTTCAGACCATGGCAGAAGATGGGCCATGAGGGAGTGATTTGTAGAGGAACAGAGAGTTCGTCCCACCACTGAGGAGCTCGGGTGGAGAAGCTCCGTGGTTGGGACGAGCGAGAACCCTTTACCCGGATTACAGGGGGTGCAAGGCACCCTGCTGCCGCAGAGCAGAGTGGTCGAGCGGGCGTACAGAATTGAGTCCTGTCCTGTAAGTAGACGGGGGCCGTCCTGTTGGCTGCAGTGAAGGCGAGGGTCAGGGCTTTGAACCTGATCCTGAAAGCGACCGGTAGCCAGTGGAGTGACCTCAGCAGAGGAGTTACGTGACAGAACTTGGGAAGGTTGAAGACAAGTCAGACAGCAGCATTCTGAATCATCTGTAGTGGCTGTTGCACTTTGAACTGATGTTATACGTCGCTCTGGATAAGAGCGTCTGCTAAATGCCTGTAATGTAGTGTAATGTATGGCACAAGCTGGCAGGCTTGCAAGGAGAGAGTTGCAGTAATCAAGGCAGGAGATCACCATAGCCTGGACAAGCTGCTGGGTGGAGTGTGTAGTCAAGGATGGTAGAATCCTTCTGATGTTGTACAGGAGGAATCTGCAGGACCGTGATGTTGCCTTGATGTGATGTATAACCACATTCTGAACACTGAAGGTTTCCCGTATCTCAACAGGAATAACGGATAAATTTAACATAGCAAATGATGTGCCAAAGTAACGACAGGTGAAATTCACCCGAGATTCTCACCCAAAACTGAACCCTCACCGGTGAGACGGTGACCCCCCATGAACTCTTAACCTGAGAGACCGTAACGTCATGCTGACCCCTGACCTGAGATACCGTAACGTCATGCTGACCCCTGACCTAAGAGACCGTAATGTCATGCTGACCCCTGACCTGAGAGACTGACTCCACACGGACCCCTGATCCGAGTGACAGTGACTCTATGCTGACACCTGACCCAACGCTGACCCCTGACCTGAGAGACGGTTACCCCATGCTGACCCCTGACCTGAGAGACGGTGACCCCATGCTGACCCTGACCTGAGAGACGGTGACCCCACACTGACCCCTGACCTGAAAGACGGTGACCCCACGCTGACCCCTGACCTGAGAGACGGTGATGGCGCACTTCTTGGCGAGCTCTTCCTTGGCCTCCTCGCTGGGGTAGGGGTTGGACAGGTGGGAGTAGAAGTACTCATTCAGCACCTCTGTCGCCTGCTTGTTGAAGTTGCGCCTCTTGCGTCTACAAAACAATGACGACATATATAAGAGCGAGGAAAAAACACTCACACACACACTCCCACGCTCAGACACTCAGTAACTCAGTCACTCAGTCACACACACACTCAGTCACTCAGTAACTCAGTCACTCACTCAGTCACACACACACACTCAGTCACTCAGTCGCTCAGTAACTCAGTCACACACACACTCCCACGCTCAGTCACTCAGTAACTCACTCACTCACTCACTCACTCAGTCACACACACACTCAGTCACTCAGTAACTCAGTCACTCAGTCAGTCACACACACACACACTCAGTCACTCAGTAACTCAGTCACACACACACACACACACACACACACTCAGTCACTCAATAACTCAGTCACTCACTCAGTCACACAGACACACACTCACATGCACACACTAGCACACACACGCACGCACTCTCCACACACACACGCACACATACATACATACACACACACACGCCCCATACACACACGCCCCCCACACACACACACACACCCCACACACACACACACACGCACGCATGCACGCCCGCCCGTCCCACACACACGCCCCCCCCACACACACACACACACACACACACTCCACACACACACACACGCACGCACACTGCACACACACACCTGGCGTCGAGGAAGCGTGAGCGCAGGATCATGACGGCCTCGCAGGTGCTCTGTTTGAGCTGCATCTGTATGGAGCTGAACTTGCGGTGGATGATGGCCACCATGCGCTCGATCTCCTTGGGCGAGATGGGCCGGGTTCGAGACTGCTCCCTCAGCAGGTTCATCACATGGTTAGTGAACTCACTGCACGCCTGAGAGAGAGAGAGAGAGAGAGAAACAAATGAACATACATACATCTGTCCACAAACAAATACACACAGCCCATCCCTGTACATAATACAAAATCACATATCCCTGTCTATAAGAATGCACACACACGCACACAGCATATATCCCTTTGAGCAAACACCCTGTATATAGGTTGTCCTTTGTGCACACTTGGGAGATTTTGTGTGTGTGTGTATATGAGTGTGCGACTGTGTGTGTGTGTGAGAGAGTATGTCTACTCTGTGTGTGTGTGTGTGTGCATGTGTAAGTGTGTGTGTGCGTGTAATGTGTGTGTATGTGTGTGCACTCTGTGTGTGTGTGTACTCTGTGTGTGTGTGTGTGTGTGTGTGTGCATGTGCATGTGAGTGTGTGTCTGTGTAAGTGTGTGTGTGCGTGTAATGTGTGTGTGTGTGTGTGCTCAGGTCCCTGTAGAGTTCGGGCTCTAATGCAGAGCCTCTGATTGGTTTAGCAGCTCTGTGATTAAGGCCTAATGAAAGAGTCGCAATCAATGTGCCCAGAGAGCACCTGCCCCTGGGACCGCAGCCGTGTCATCAATTACCAGTCATGTGACCCTGCACAGACACAGCCGCCCGCTCCGTTTCGGAACAGAAAAAAAAGCTGAAAAGGTCATTTTCCGTCCGCGCACGGTTGAAAATCCACCCTCGTTCGTCTACTGAATATCCGCTGATTCTTGGCGAAATTCGGCACTTTCCAAAACGTTTGTCCGATTTGGCGCTGGGGTTGTTATACCATTTCTGAATGTCCCCCAAACACACCGCTTTTGTCTAAAAAAGAACTACAGCCCCCTGATTTACTGTAGGAGCACATCTACTAATTGGGGTGCAGTAGCGTGCTCATAATTCTTTTCAATTTTCAACAGAAAAAAATGTTAGCGTATAGAGCCCTGGGCAATGACAAAGCATGCTCTGGAAGTGGGAGGGGGGACCCAAGGCTGAGAAGTTTGAGAAGCCCCTGATTTGGCGTACCCGCCCCCCACCCGCTCCACGCCCCGCGCTCACCCTCACCTGCTCGTATTTCTCCAGCTCGGAGTGGTATATCTGCCGGATCTGGGCCAGCTTCGCTCGGTAGTCCGAGTGCTCGATGCTGCCGTCGTTCGGCGACCCCCCGGCTGCCGCCGCCGCCGCTGCCGCCGCCGCCGAGCCCCCGCCCTTCTCCGGCCCGGACACGCCCTCCGCCAGCAGCATGTTGTCCAGCCGCATGATCTGGGGGTCGGGGGGGTCCTCCTCCTGTACCCCCCGAATACTGAGCACTGTGGAAGAGAAAGGAAGGTCGCTTACACCAGCACTTTTACAGAGAATCTGCCAGGAAGTCAAAGAAACTACAAGAAAAGCACCCTGCAACTACAGGAAACACTCAGAAAAACCAAAGGAAAAGCTACATAAAACTACAGGTAAAAGCTCTGTGAAACTAGTGGAAAAGCTCTGTAAACCTACAGGAAAAACTCACACAAACTGCAGAAAAAAGGTTAGTGAAACAACAAAAAACTACAGGAAACAAAAAAAAAAAACCACAGGAACAGCTCAGTGAAACTACAGGAAAATCTCAGAATGAAACTACAGAAAAGCTGGACAGAAACCGCAGGTGCAACAAAAGAGGAACCCCCAGAACTGTCAGGGCAAAAAATATAAGACTGCTCAGACAGGCCACAGGAATATCAACAAGACACAGCAAGTCAGAGGTCATGGCCAGAATTGACCAGTGGCAGCAGGTTCCAGAAGGTTCCATATTTACATGCAGGGAGGACTCATGTGACTCCCGGTGCCCCTACCGCCCGCGCTGTTTCATAGAAGAGCGGTTTCTTAGAAAACAAAAGGCCCGCCGCAGTTCCCCTCTTTTCCAGCAGGTGGCAGCACCCAGCCAGGCTAGCGGCTTGGGTAAAGGGCTGGGCGGTACAGTGTGTGAATCATGGGGTCTGTAATGGGACTGTGTGTACTGTCAGGACCGGCTCTGCAGGCCATAAGTACAGCTTTCAGGAGCTCCGCTGCAGCACTTTATTAAAGCTGGACCTCTATGAACCCCTCACACACTTACTTTACTATTATCTCTATCTCCCACACGCACACAAACACAAACACACGCACGCGCACAGACACACACACACATACACGCATGCACGCAAACACACACACACACACGTACGCACACACGCTCACACATGTAAACACACACACACACACACACACACACACACACAAACGTACGCGCGTACATACATCTCTTATAGACACACGCACACGCACACACATGCACGCACACACACAAATCACTTATACACACACACATGCACACTCGCACGCACACACACATCTCTTATACACACACAAATACACTCATACATCTCTTATACACACACACACACGCACGAAAGCACATCTCATACACACACACTCATTTCTTACACACACGCACACATACCTCTTATATCCACACACACATGCTCACACTCATCTCTTATATACACACAAACAAACTCATCTCTCATATACATAAAAACACACACACACCTCTGTCGTACAGTTACACTGGATGGGGTGACAGGGCACTCACAGACAATTTTAAAGAAAAACTGATGCATTTTGGGAGTGCCAAAATTAACGCTCAGTCCCTTTCAACACACATCATAAAAACGAAAATACGCTGGACACAATAAAGTAAATTAAATTATGAGGAAAAGAGAAATCAATAGATCTAGCACTGTAATCAATACCAATCAAAGGACCAGAGGATGACGCGTGGACCAATCAGACGGCTCCTTTCATCTCTGATGTCTAATCAACCCGACTGATGGAAATGGCACAAGAAAAACTATTAAATGTAAGAGGATAGTCTATTTAGTCTTAATAAAGCAGTTCTGGGGTAGATATTATGACTGTAATAACCTGGGATCCCCTGTAAAACTGAACAAGGGATTTCAGCCCGTCTCACACACAGAAGAGAGACGAACGGGACAGTTAAAACAGCGGCAATTACGACCCAATACAGCAGGAAAGAGAGCCATCCTGTGTATAATAAACACTGACATTCAAACCATCAGCAGAGCAGGGGATATTATCAATCCAGGAGATGAGCTGATGCACAATTAATTGAGGAGTTCTCCTCAAATGAGCATAATGGGTATTTTTCGATCCCCAAATTTAATTTCAAATTCATTTCCTGAATTGGTTCATACTGAAATGGAACACACTGACAACCTGACAGCAGTGCCTTGAAAACTCAGGGATTTGTTTGGCCAGCACCACTGAACAGAGGCCCAAAGCCAAGGCGAGTCTTTCTGAGTTTACCGCTGCTCGTGTTTACGCGAATGTATTCTCCTTCTCAAACGGATCGCTCGTGACCGTTTCAGAAGGAGGCTCTCTCCGGCTGACACCACGGGCAAGACAAGACCTGAAGGAAGGGGCTTCATCCAAGAAAAACCAAGAGGAATCCAGGGGACTGCTCGCGGCGTTAGAGCACTAGAGAACAAAGCAGAAGAATAATGCATGTGTGTGCTTAACCCCTTAAGTTGTGAGGTCACAATATGTGATTAGAATGTTCTTAACCAAACGTTCTGTTCTTAACAGAACACTGTGTTCTTAACTGAACATTCTAATGCTGATGTCACAATCACTACTGGTAACTGAAAGCAGTGTTCTAGAACATTGAAAAAACATTCCAAAAAAACCTATTTTTGACAGGGTTAAGAGAAGGAGAAGAGCCAAACAGAATATAATTCACGGCTGAATCACTCTTGCCAGTCAGCCAGGACAAACATACAAGCATCGCACATACTCAGCCCTATCGCACACTCAGGACCCTCATGGCATACTCAACACTCAAGTTCTTCACTGCTCTGTCCCAGCCTGAATCCTTAATCCCTCCCCAAAACCTTCCAAATCCTGTTGTAGAAAAAAAAACTCCCTTTCAATTTAATCTCAGAACTTCTCTCCCCAACAACATTTTTCTCTCTCTCCCTCCCACTTTCTCTCTCACCCAGGCCCCCCAAGCTCCCCAGCCTCATTGGCTAAGAATGCAGCAGACACAGCCAACTGAACTAATGACCTTGATACTGCCCCCACTCACTCACTCACTCACTCACTCACTCACTCACTCACTCACTCACTCACTCACTCACTCACTCACTCACTCACTCACTCACTCACTCACTCACTCACTCACTCACTCACTCACTCACTCACTCACTCACTCACTCACTCACTCACTCACTCAAACACACACAAAAGACAGTAAAAACATTATAAAGAGTGAGAGAAAAATAAAGAATGTGTGAAAAAATGGGAAACAAACGAACGAGAAAAGAGAAGTGTACGTGTGTGTGTGCACACGTGCGTGCAACGTATGCAGTGATGTGGGAGAACTTTACACACACACTCACTTCCAGAGTGTGCGTGGCTAAATCAGGTTCTTTGTGCTGAAAAATGTCAGTGCCTCCAACATCAGCTTCAGTAAGCTATAAGCTACACTAGACAGCCATACAGGCTTAACATCAGCTTCAGAAAGCTATGAGCTACACTACACATCCAAACAGGCTTAACATCAGCTTCAGTAAGCTATAAGCTACACTACACAGCCATACAGGTCTTAACATCAGCTTCAGTAAGCTATAGGCTACACGTTACAACCATACAGGCTTAACATCAGCTTCAGTAAGCTATAAGCTACACTACACAGCCATACAGGCTCAACATCAGCTTCAGTAAGCTATAAGCTACACGTTACAACCATACAGGCTTAACATCAGCTTCAGTAAGCTATAAGCTACACTACACAGCCATACTTATACACAATATCAGCTTAATTATGCTACAAGTCACATTAATACAGGCCTAATATCAGATACAATGAGCTGAAAGCTACACTAAATATCAGATCCATATCACAAGCCATTTTCAAGGCCCACAGTGGCGCTACCTGAAGCACCATCTCTGAATCTCACCCCATCTTTTTTGGGGGAAAAGACACACTTCTGTTAGCCAGCCCTACTGGCCGACAGTCTCGCACACACAGCTCGCTGTGCTTATGCAGTCAGACACACTGGAGACAGATCAGGAGCGGCCTCTGAGCCACGGAAGCGCAGTGCTCCCCGAAAGGGCCTGGCACACACATTAGCCTGACTGCTAACAAGCTGAGCTTTCAGCCTCCAGCTCCCAGCGTCTCTGTAAGGAAACAATTAAGCCTGTGCCCAACCCCCCCCCACCCCACCCCACAGCGTGACACGGTGCCAGAGGGCGTTCGAGTCATCGAACCCCAAATTTCAAAAAAAGAGCGCCTCGTCACCCCGGCGTCTTGCCGGTAATGTGCCGTCTGCCGCGCTTAATTGTGCCACAAACACAAAACATTGGCACTTCAGGCACAGATGGATACAGAACTGAGAGGTGAGGGAGCGGCGGCGGCGTCCGGCCGGAGGGTAAACGCCGAGGCCTGGGGCTTTCCGCTGGCTAACGGTACCTGTGCTGATATAAACCCACTGATCTCAAACCTGAGAATACCTGACAGCTGTACCTGTGCTGATATAAACCCACTGATCTCAAACCTGAGAATACCTGACAGCTGTACCTGTGCTGTTATAAACCCACTGATCTC
Source organism: Anguilla anguilla (assembly GCF_013347855.1). Classification (NCBI taxonomy): domain Eukaryota; kingdom Metazoa; phylum Chordata; class Actinopteri; order Anguilliformes; family Anguillidae; genus Anguilla; species Anguilla anguilla. The sequence continues at coordinate 57,863,098 of NC_049202.1, read as the reverse complement.
AAACCTGAGAATACCTGACAGCTGTACCTGTGCTGATATAAACCCACTGATCTCAAACCTGAGAATACCTGACAGCTGTACCTGTGCTGTTATAAACCCACTGATCTCAAACCTGAGAATACCTGACAGCTGTACCTGTGCTGATATAAACCCACTGATCTCAAACCTGAGAATACCTGACAGCTGTACCTGTGCTGATATAAACCCACTGATCTCAAACCTGAGAATACCTGACAGCTGTACCTGTGCTGATATAAACCCACTGATCTCAAACCTGAGAATACTGACAGCTGTACCTGTGCTGATATAAACCCACTGATCTCAAACCTGAGAATACCTGACAGCTGTACCTGTGCTGATATAAACCCACTGATCTCAAACCTGAGGATACCTGACAGCTGTACCTGTGCTGATATAAACCCACTGATCTCAAACCTGAGAATACCTGACAGCTGTTCCTGTGCTGATATAAACCCACTGATCTCAAACCTGAAAATACTGACAGCTGTACCTGTGCTGATATAAGCTCACTGATCTCAAACCTGAGAATACCTGACAGCTGTACCTGTGCTGATATAAACCCACTGATCTCAAACCTGAGGATACCTGACAGCTGTACCTGTGCTGATATAAACCCACTGATCTCAAACCTGAGAATACCTGACAGCTGTTCCTGTGCTGATATAAACCCACTGATCTCAAACCTGAGAATACCTGACAGCTGTACCTGTGCTGATATAAACCCACTGATCTCAAACCTGAGGATACCTGACAGCTGTACCTGTGCTGATATAAACCCACTGATCTCAAACCTGAGAATACCTGACAGCTGTACCTGTGCTGATATAAACCCACTGATCTCAAACCTGAGAATACCTGACAGCTGTACCTGTGCTGATATAAACCCACTGATCTCAAACCTGAGAATACCTGACAGCTGTACCTGTGCTGATATAAACCCACTGATCTCAAACCTGAGGATACCTGACAGCTGTACCTGTGCTGATATAAATCCACTGATCTCAAACCTGAGAATACCTGACAGCTGTACCTGTGCTGATATAAATCCACTGATCTCAGATCTGTGTGAGACTTATAATCAGGGCTCACTCCACAAATTAATAACTCTGTCACTGCACTTTCATGCAAAAAAAAACACAAACAGGAAGTTCACTCCCACATTTCCATGGCAACCAGGAAGTTCACCCCAGAGCATCTCCGTGGCAACCAGGTAGGCGAGAAGTATCATTTAAAAAAATTAATAATAATTTAAAAAAAACAAAACACTTTCTTTCATGTCTGCAGAAAAACGGTAGAATACCATAACAACGGTGCTGGCCTTCAAAAAAAAAAATTTTCAGTACGATGGCAACCCATTCCTGTAGATAACCGTCACGGACAGACACAACGACCAATGAGCATCATGCGTGGAATCGGAGCTGACAGTCAGAACGGCAGCGTGACCTCGAAACGCCGCCTGAATTCTGCTAACGCCTCGGATAACCGCCACGCTCAGAACCGACGCTGCGGAGGCCGAGGGCTTTTAAATCCGTGTGCTGGTGAACACAGGGAGTCACATGGTCACAGGGAGCGTCTTCGGCAGGTTTACTTTTATTTAATTCTTTGGACTTTATCATGTGCCATTATTAAAGCAGGTGGCTCAGCACAGAGAACCGGGTTCCCGTGTATTCCACGCACGGACAGCTCCAGAGAGGAGCAGGACGAGGATGCGACGCTAAATGAACATGGAGGCGGGGTTTAAAAGGCAATTGGGGCCTTCTGACTGGGTCGGGCCAGGCCTAGCGAGCTGTGAGATCCCACCCAGTTCTCTGCCACGCCTCCTCTACCCTTTCACACCTCCCTTTCCCCCTCTCTGTGCTCTCTTTTCCCCTCCCCTCATCCCTCACTCCTCCTGCCTCTTCCCCGGCTGCAGTCTAATGCCCTGTGACTCCCCTAATTACTGCAATTAAGCCTGATTGCTATTAATTACCCACACGCACGCCTAAACACACACAGACGCACTTACACACACAACGCACACACATATGCACGCACACACACACACGCACGCACACGCGCGCGCACACGCACATACAGACGCACAAATCGACACACACTCATTCAGACGCTTACACGCATACTCATACAGACACGTGCACACACACACGCACGTATGCGTACGCACACTCATTCAGACACGCACACATACACACACATTTAAAAACACACACACGGTTAAACACAGGCACACACTTCAACACACACATTCTCCTCGTTCTCAGTGCTGTCACTCCCAGAAAGGAACAGAGGCGGCCATCTTGGCCCATTTGTTTGGCCCTAGAGATGCTGTTGCTACACCTGGTGCTAAGGAAGTCATGAGATCCCCTTTACCAAAACAGTGGAAAAACAGAGGAATGAGAGAAAATAGAGAGAGAGGGAGCATTGAGGGAGGAGAGAAAGAGTGAGAGGAAGCTATGAACAGAGTGAAATGAGAATAGGCTTGAAGACATCCCTCTTTCCCAGTCCAATATTTACCCCCTCTGATAATATGAAAGGCTGAACCATGACATCCCCACTTCTGCTAACCAGCTGCCTGAGATAACACTCACAACTACCAGAGCAGGGCTAAAGGAGTCTACACACACACAACCTGCACACACACACACACACACACACACACACATACACACACACCGGCACACACACATCTGCACGTGCACACACACACACACACCTGCATATACACACAAATGCATCTGCGCACACACACACACACAAATGCACCTGTGCACACACACATGCAGACATACACACACATACGCACACACAGACACACTCTCGCGCATACACATACAGGTACACACTCTCGTGCATACACACACATACGCACAGACATCCACACACACATACACACTCTTGCGCATACACACACACACACGCACATACACACAAAGCCATCATAGCATTTTCTTCACCCGCTCCTGCCACCCGACCCCCCCCCCCCCACCCCGTTTCTGTCCCCCTTGGCCCCCCCCCACCCCCCCGTTCTCCATTTCGACTTCTGCAATCCCTCATGCTGTCAGTCTCCCACCCCCCTCCCCTCCTCCCCCTCTCCCTCTCTCTGCCGACAGACAGGATTAGCATTTTAATTGCATCAGCTCCCTCGGGAATTCAGCACTTTTCACTTGGGGGGGGGGGGGGGGGGTGCACATAGAGAGGAAAGCTAGAGACGAGAGAAAAGGGAGACAGAAAGGGAGGAGAGAGAAAGACCAGGTAAAGGAGAGAACGGGGGGGGGGGGGGTTAGAGTCTGATTGAACAGTGCAGAGAGTATGGCGAGAGAGAAAAAAACAAGGGGGAAGATGGCTAGAGAGAGAGAGAGAGAGAGAGAGAGAGAGAGAGAGAGAGAGAGAGTGTGAAGGAGCAGAAACCATGGAGGACCCCGATACATGAGAGCAAGGAGTGAAACAGGAAATACACCACTGAGAATAAGCCAAACAGGAAATACACGGCTGAGAATGTGCCAAACAGGAAATACAATGCTGAGAATGAGTCAATCAGGAAATACACTGCTGCGAATGAGCCAAACAGGAAATACACGGCTGAGAATAAGCCAAACAGGAAATATACTGCTGAGAATAAGCCAAACAGGAAATATACTGCTGAGAATAAGCCAAACAGGAAATATACTGCTGAGAATAAGCCAAACAGGAACTACACTGCTGAGAACGAGCCAAACAGAAAACACACTGCTAAGGATGAACCAAACAGGAAATACACTGCCGAAAATGAGTTAAACAGGAAATACACTGCTGAGAATGTGCCAAACAGGAGTCACACGCTAAGGAATGCGTCAGACAAAAAAATCCTTCTGATGTGTGTGTGTGTGTGTGTGTGTGTGTGCGTGTGCGTGTGCGTGTGCGTGAGTGTAAGTGTGCGTGATATGATAATACAGATGTATATTATGAGCAGCACATATAAAGAGTGGAACACACAGTTCTCTCTGAGGTTTTTAAATGAGGTAACTGAATCAGGGCTTGGGGTACCCCTGCTGTTCCCCTCAGCACGGTGCTGGAACGGGGGTACGTTCCTGTGCCTTGCCCCGCATACAGAACTGCAAGTTCTCACAAGACTGGGTATCTACAGCCAGGAAGCAGGTGAAGATGTATCCTAGCACTGAGCAGTGAGAGCGCTCAATTTGACTGCAGCGATTCCATTCTGTTTACAAGCAGCACTGTCACAGAGGCCCACTGGCTCATAAGCTGAGATCCAATGCTACACTGTAGCAGCTACAACACTCCAGAACCTTCTGCTGGGGGGTCAGACCAGCCTGTTGGTGCTGGGAATTCCATGGAATGCTTACACACGGCAGACGCAGACAATGAGCCGGCTAAGGAGTCGCTATACACTGGTGTGTTACCAGCAGAAGAAATGAGCATGTGCATGAAATGTCTGTGGTTTTGTCAGCTGTCTAACGTACACTCACACTAAAAAACACTGCATTGCAAACTCACTCACTCACTTACAATACCTACAGACACACACACACACACACACTGAATCACACACACTCACTCGCTATATTAACATTCACAGCTCACACGCTGAACACTGAATCTATGTCTATGTCTTTCTCACTCTCTCTCTCTCTCACACACAGACTCACTCACTGACTCACTCACTCAGCAACCCGCCCACACACATGCTCACTCACACAGAAACTGAAGAGTAAGGGCAGACCCCAGTACCAGCAGCGATAGTTAACAGTCATATTGTTGCCGTGGCGATGCCAGCTCTCCCTGGCACCGCTGGGCTCCCCCCCTCTGCCCCCCCTCCCTATTTTAATTAACACCGCCTCTTAAGGAGTGCTTAAAGACCTTGTGAAAAATGAACACTCATTTGAGAGGTCATTAATTTGCACAGTTATGCAAATTAGGTGGCAATTAAGCCGTAGTTCCAAGGAGCCGCTCCCATTTATAACGATTGAACGAGGAAAATGACAGAACCAAAACAGAAACTGCGCAGGGCTGTAGAAACAGACCACTCACACTATACCATTTAATAGTTTACCATAGTACACACATACTGCCCTATACACAGTTTACAATAGTACACACATACTGCCCTGTTCTACAGTATACTATAGTACACACTTACTGCCCTGTTCTACAGTTTACTATAGTACACACCTACAGCCCTGTTCTACAGTTTACTATAGTACACACCTACTGCCCTGTTCTACACTCTACTATAGTACACACATACTGCCCTATACACAGTTTACAATAGTACACACATACTGCCCTGTTCTACAGTATACTATAGTACACACTTACTGCCCTGTTCTACAGTTTACTATAGTACACACCACCTGCCCAGTTCAACAGTTTACTATAGTACACACCTACAGCCCTGTTCTACAGTTTACTATAGTACACACCTACTGCCCTGTTCTACACTCTACTATAGTACACACATACTGCCCTGTTCTACAGTATACTATAGTACACACTTACTGCCCTGTTCTACAGTTTACTATAGTACACACATACTGCCCTGTACATAGTTTACTATAGTACACACCTACTACCTTATTCTACAGTTTACAATAGTACACACCACCTGCCCAGTTCAACAGTTTACTATAGTACACACCTACAGCCCTGTTCTAAAGTTTACTATAGTACACACATACTGCCCTGTTCTACAGTATACTATAGTACACACATACTGCCCTGTTCTACAGTCTACTATAGTACACACATACTGCCCTGTTCTACAGTATACTATAGTACACACTTACTGCCCTGTTCTACAGCCTACTGTAGTACACACTCACTGCCCTTTTCTACAGTATACTATAGTACACACCTACTGTCCTGTTCTACAGTATACTATAGAACACACTTACTGCCCTGTTCTACAGTCTACTATAGTACACACTTACTGCCCTGTTCTACAGTACACACTTACTGCCCTGTTCTACAGTACATTATAGTACACACTTACTGCCCTGTTCTACAGTATACAATAGTACACACTTACTGCCCTGTTCTAAAGTCTACTATAGTACACGCCAACTGCCCTGTTCTACAGTCTACTATAGTACACAGCTTTGGCCCTGTTCTACAGTCTACTACAGTACACACCAACAGCCGTGTTCTACAGTATACTATAGTACACACTTACTGCCCTGTTGTACAGTCTACTATAGCACACAGCTTTGGCCCTGTTCTACAGTCTACTACAGTACATACCAACAGCTGCGTTCTATAGTTTACTATAGTACACACCTACTGCCCTGTTCTTCAGGTTACAACAATATATGCTAAGAGTACTGTCCACTAGTTTCCATAAGCTCTGTCCACAATTTTTGTTCCCTTCAGCATAGCAGTACAGTAGTTAACAACAATAAAATCCATCACATGTTCACGGCAGTAGGACATAGTACAGTTCATTAAAGCGTAAACTCTGAGCACGCTTAACTACACTACAGCACAGGCGATTTCACAAAAGCGCACTCTGCACATCTGGCTGTAGTGTGAGGCTAAGGCAGTGGACAGCACAATTCACACCCTGACAGTAAATATACCTGCTTTGGTTCCGCTTAGCATCCCATTTGAGGGTCTGGGTGGCACTATGAGGTCAGTTAGCCAACAACCTGCCCAACACCTCCAGACCTTGGACGGGGCCGGCACTGCCCAATCAGAGTGAAGACGGAGGTCGACGTCGTTTCCTGTGGAGGAACTGGACCGAGGATCGCACGGCCCATGAAAGGGGTATGAAGTGCCCCCCAGTGCTATTTGCAGAATCCTGGGACTGTGGAGGACTCATGACTCCACACTCTCCAGCCCTGAACCCTGGGACTGTGGAGGACTCATGACTCCACACTCTCCAGCCCTGAACCCTGGGACTGTGGAGGACTCATGACTCCACACTCTCCAGCCCTGAACCCTGGGACTGTGGAGGACTCATGGCTCTTCACTCTCCAGCTCTGAACCCTGGGACTGTGGAGGACTCATGGCTCCACACTCTCCAGCCCTGAACCCTGGGACTGTGGAGGACTCATGGCTCCACACTCTCCAGCTCTGAATCCTGGGACTGTGGAGGACTCATGGCTCCACACTCTCCAGCTCTGAACCCTGGGACTGTGGAGGACTCATGACTCCACACTCTCCAGCCCTGAACCCTGGGACTGTGGAGGACTCATGGCTTCACACTCTCCAGCTCTGAATCCTGGGACTGTGGAGGACTCATGACTCCACACTCTCCAGCTCTGAACCCTAGGACTGTGGAGGACTCATGACTCCACACTCTCCAGCTCTGAATCCTGGGACTGTGGAGGACTCATGGCTCCACACTCTCCAGCTCTGAACCCTGGGACTGTGGAGGACTCATGGCTTCACACTCTCCAGCTCTGAATCCTGGGATTGTGGAGGACTCATGGCTCTTCACTCTCCAGCCCTGAACCCTGGGACTGTGGAGGACTCATGGCTCCACACTCTCCAGCCCGGAACCCTGGGACTTGTCACCCACCCACTCACTAAGTCACTCACTCACTCATTCATTCACTCACTCAGTCACACATCGAAAAAGCTGAGTGAGTGGCTTCTGTCCGGCCTGTATGTTTCTTGGTAGCTGTGCCGCTATGTGGCGATGTTCTACCTCCTGTCTACTTTCTGCATTGTCACTGTAACTGCAGACCTTTCAAGTTTTTTTAAGAACGCAGGTCAAAGGCCACTCACTTTTAGGGCAGACGCCCAGCAAGTCAGGCATGGAGAGAGAGAGAGAGAACCTGTTACTTTCAATACATTATCGACAGAGTAAGCCTACTCTACCTTTTAATTTGACAGCCTGTTTTTAAAAGTCACCAGAAGTCTTTTTTTTTGTTAGGTACGTGGTAATGTTGAGTGTAGAAGTGTATTTATCCAGGTCTTTTCAGGCTGAGAAGCTCTGGCTCACTTAATCACAACTTTAAAAACTGGGGCTGTTGTTCATTTTAAATATGTGAAACATAGTAGTCTGTTACAAAGACAAGGTTATTCGTTTGAGCAGATTAAAATACGGTATGAATGGTAGAACAGAATTTCAATGTGTAGCGACTTCAGTGAGTGTGAGTGTGTGTGTACGTGTTCTGTGTTTGTGTGTGTGTGTGTGTGT